>NC_041335.1:16795830-16833326 GCF_004354835.1 Perca flavescens | reverse complement strand
ATAAAAACTGACACTTAGTTCTTCAGCCTTGGCAGAGGCTGTTTGAACTAATTGCATGGAAACCTCTCCTCTTAGTGAGCCAGAGACAGCCATGACTGGAGGCAGTTAACTGCACTTCTTACCGCACATCAGATATGCCCGGTTGACTTCACTGTACGCACTTTGCTTTGTTTGTGAAGATAACTCTGTGCACCGTGGCTATGGCTCTGTGTGGAGATATCCACTGTGTTCTGTTGCCTGCTGCACACTCACCACATGCAACCTGGCTCAAAACTTTTTGTAAGAACAGGAGGAAATCGATGGCAAACACATTAAGATGTAAGGCAAACTTGATTGAGTGAGGACACACCCTGACCAGCCATTAGAGGGACTAGGATGTGTCACTTCCCACGGACCACTGCCTGCTGATAGCTCTGCATGAGGGCAGAGTGCAGTCACTCATGCTAACTTCCAGGGCTGTGTCACGGGGAGTGCAGTGGGACCAGAGGAGAGGCAGCAGTACAGCCACTATGATTTTATGGTCTCTGTGGTATTTGTTTCAAGTAAAGGAGCTGGGAGTTTCCTCTGTCTCCTTGTGTTTCTGTCTCTCCTTCCCTCACCACCTTTTTCTTACAGTATTTGTGTGTGTATGTATGCTAATAGCGAGGCATGGGGCTATCCAACAGAGTGTATTTTTATTAGTTGTTTTCAAGGGTTGTTGCTGGCAATTATTTTGTCATGCTTAGATGAGTTTTGAATAACCGCTAATCAATGGCACACAGCTGCCAGACTGATTGTAGTGCCATATATCGCCAAGTGGGCTCGCACAAAGTCACGAGAACTGTTTGGCAGACTGACGTAGGGAACCAAAGTCTCTCTGTCTCTTCGTACTCTCCTATCACCTCATCTTCTTTTTTCAGTTTTCTTCTTTTGTACTTCCTCCTCTTATTATTCAAGTCCAACTAATCAGCACGCAAGCTCTCATTATCGTATACATTTGTCTAAATGCATCGAGATAATAGTTATCCTCATATTCAATAACATGCATGGATGATTCATTTTCTAGCTTGTTATAGTCAGCTCTCAGACCAACAGTTCCCTCTAGATCCATGGATGGATAGAAAATTTATATTTAGTAGAAATATAAAAAGAAATAGATTGTGTATAGGTTAATTCTACACAAATCACACACAAACCATCCTGATAACAACAAAGGTACAACATGTTACTACTGCCCATACTTTTTCATACATACCTTTATTGGGTTATCAAGACACAATACATGTTCAATCAGTAAGGATACAAAAAAAAAAGTAAAAAGGGACATTTAGAGGAGCGATTCAGAGTGCTTGGAAAAACAAATCAAAAAAAAAAAAATTAACTATAACAATTTGTACATGTTGTGCCTGGAGTTTGACCACCATATCATCGCACCAGTGACAATTACTGGCTCTTACCTCTTTCATAATCCTGACTGGAAAAAAATAAAAATAAAAAGTTACATCAGTTTATCTTAATTAGAACCATCTATCTTAATTATCTAGGGAGGGAATGGAATTGATGAAGGACAGAATGGGATTCCAAGTTTTATAAAAATTTGTCGGAGCACCCCTTAATACTGTACTTGATCCTTTATCCTAGAGTTAGGGGAGGGAGGATTCTTATCCTTCCAGTGAACTAAAATACGTTTGCGGGCCCCCAGAGATGCAAAAGCGATAGAGTTGCTTTCCCTGTTGGTGAAGTGTGTGAATTCTTCAGGCACAGCAAAGATGGAGGTTAAAGGACTCCAAAGCACTGCTTTGTTTAGAGCTTTTGAAAAAGTATTGTAGAAAGAGGACCAGAATGAGCTTCATCTCGGACAGGAAAAAAACATGTGTGTATGACTAGCTGATGACAGAGAACATTTGTCACATGTATCACTTGTATTAAAAAGTTTATTAAGTTTAGCTTTGGAAAAATGTACCCTGTGCAGGACCTTGAACTGAATTAATGTCAGACTGGCACAATATGAGGTGGAGTTAACCCTGTCAAGGGCCCTTTGCCACCATTCGTCCAACAAGGTACGACCTAGCTCCTTTTCCCATGAATTCCTAGTTGCCAGTGTCAGTGCCAATTTCACCACAATTGAAATGAATCCACGGACCGCAGTAAGAGCAAGAATTACATCAATGAGAGTACGAGGTAGTTTGTGGGGGAAGTTGGGGAAATTACAACGGACAAAGTCTTTGGCTTGAAAATATCTAAATAAATGAGCTTGTGGAAGGGCAAATTTAGTCCGGAAGTTCTCAAAGGAGATAAAAATGTCCTTATCAAAGAGTTAATAAAAATTCACCAGCCCCTTCTCTTTCCGCAGAGTGTAAGTTGAGTCAAGTGGAAATAAATGGTTTTCACAGAAGGGCATTAGTGGGGAAAGAAAGGTGATTTTGAAGTGCCGTTTAAACTGTTTCAGGATTTTTATAGTAGTCAAGACAATTGGGTTAGAGATGACTTTAGTAGGGTGTGCATTTAGAGGGGTTGCCCATACTATTTTTGAGCTGAAGATCTTCATTGTGCAATCGCAACCTCACAGACTGTAATGAAACTGTTCTAAACGGAGAGAGACATTTAGCATTATTGATTTCAAACATGCTTCTGATGCCGTTTGATTAGCGTGAGGAAACACATAAATGGAAAGTAAGGAAGTAACACGTCCCATCAAAGTGGCTGGTAATCGATAGAGAAAAGCTGCCCAACTGCAGAGAGGAGGATTAAATTGTTTGTGTGTTGGCGAGAGTGTTTCACATGCTAAGCCGAAATGATTTCTCTGAGACTTCAAAGACTTACGTTGCAATAAGAGCTTCCACATTGCATCAGCACCAGTTCCATATAGTACATTTGACCTTTAGATGCTTCATATGTTTTCATTAAGACCTACTGAAAAGTACTCTACAATGTATTGCGATCTCGAAGAAATCTGCTGTTGGGAACTGAAATTTTACCCAGGCACATCTCTTCCATTCCCTCAGACATAACAGATGCAGAACAAGATTCTGCTCCTGTGGTCTGTAAATTACTTATTTCCTTGATGGAGGTGCTGTGTAACCAGCATGGACAGACTGCTTACTTGCCTGTCCTGTCTTCTCCTTCTGGATCTCTTTCGTGTTTGACTAAATATGTGACTACATAAATGACCTAATGCACAGGCTGGATATACATTATTTTATTTCCCCTGTGAGGTTGTACATTGCTTCACAGATTTTGAACATTGTAGGGAGGTCAAAACTTTGCCTAAAAAGGCACTGTTTGGAGTTATACCATACATATGGAGTGGGTTATACATAATACAACAGGGGTTGTGAAATTCTCCATCTAAAGCCGCATATACATGATACACGATTTGCTCTCTGCGCACCGCTATGTAGGGTGCAGAGCAAAGCGCAGCGCAGGTATTCATCATCAAGGGTGGCAAGGAGGCTATTTCCCGTTGCTAGGTAACGTCATGCTGTTATCTCATTGGTTGCACTTTCAAAAGGTCAGGGCAAAGTTGACATAATTTGAACTTTGAGCGCAGCGCAAAGTGGTAAATCCAAGCGGTGCACAATGCCAGGGGTAGCGCAGCGCATAGTTGGGCGGCACCGCTCTCCCCATAGGAAATCAATGGAACTGCCAGCGCAAAGCGGTTTTGCTGCCTATCATGTGTAGTCGGCTTAAGGTTCAATTAGAAGCTCTCTTTAATTAAAAATGATTCATAAACACAGTCTCACTCATGAAGCAACTATAAGCAATACAATAATATCAAACAGACAAAGTTAGCAACTAGTTGGAGAACATAGGGAAGCAATTATCAGCTGAAGAGCCAGATAATTCCCGTGGTGGAGACCAAAAACAGATCTAAAAGAAGAGTGGCTATTTGAGTTTGTGTGTAGTGTAATATTGTTGTGTTTACAGCTGCTTTCCATTGCACCCAAGTTGCCAAAAAAATCAATTATCAGGGTTTATGGGTTTATTATTGTTAAGATAAATTTGGAATTATTAAGGATTTCTAAATGATAGTTGGTTTCTGCTTGTGGCTAGTATTTGGAATATTGATTCGACAATTCAAATACCGACATTGTGATTTAAGTTGATAAAAATAACAAATAATCAATCCATTTTATCAGAATACGGATGTCTACTTTCTACTAGTTGTAGTGCATATGGTTTTAGGATACGGAACTGCAGTCTCTCCATTGCCCTGCAGTTTCCATGGAGAGAGGTGATCTAGTATGGTACATTAGCTTATCGCGCAAGCCAGTATGCACACACAGACTCCCACTGAATAGTATCTCTGTATGACAGACCTACCAAATCCATGCTTTATTTTTAGTACAATGCCTTATCTGGCTTTCCTGATTTTCCTCACACATTGGTGCAACGGGGTTGGAGGCTATAGACACTGATGCTGACATTCAAAAGGTGAGAGGCCAATCGTAAGGGGACAGAGACATAACTACTTTGCTGCAGAACTTCATTCATTATTCAGACGGGCCTGTCAGCGAGAGAACATCACTCAGGAAGATGCAGAGTGGTGTGAGGCCAAGTGGTCACCCGCAGAGTAAAACCAAAGTTTACAGAGAGTTAGACATTAGATGTCAAAGCCAATGCGTGTTAAAACTACTTCTTAAGCTACAGTTGCACACCACACCAAGGTTTTCATCGCTCACTCGGCAGGCTGAGACTGAAAAGGTCAGTTTCAAGCCACTTGTATAGGAATGACAGACATGACTGAATAATGCAATGAAATTCTGTAGTTAGTCCAAGACATTTTCTGACAGCAAATATATTTTCTGTCCAGCCTCAATCTATGTAATCCATCTCTGAGCTTTCATAGATTTTTTCCTTTACCTTTTTTCCTGCTTTACATGACACTGCTCTCTGGTGTTGCTTTTTTGGCTTCTTACCCAAACTCAAGTGCTAAATGTGCTAGTCATCAATTGGTGACAGCAGAACAAAAAGATGGCTTGTGCATTTTTAAACAGCTGCCTTCGTCATGTGCACTTCATCCAGGGTCACTTAGCTGCCAAGCATATAGTAAAGAGGCACAATGTAACTGAGGAAGTTTAGAGCTTTGCACTTTTGTTTGCCTACAGTACCAGAGCTCAAAAGATTTTCCTATGCTTACATCCACTCCTAGTCTTTGCTCCTCAACCATGATATCCTCTTGCCACATGATATGGTTGAAGGAGAAGGAGAGCTCAGTTGTCTTTAGAGGGAGCTGAGCCTGGGAGAAAAGACTTGAGTGCTATCATTTGTAATGCAAGTTATCCTGAAGCACTCTTGCATAGAATTTCTCCCAAAAGTTTCTGAATGACAGAGCATAGTTTATTCCCAGCGAAAGAAAATTCAACAAAATATACTGTAATCTCACTGAGATACTGACTCCACTCCATACGTGCTCTGTTGCTCACAGCGGCTGCCAGACTAAAGCAACAGTAATTACCAGAACTTGATACAGAACCCAACACCTGAAAGCTCCATGGACGAAGAGTAAACAACAGGGTTCAATTAACACAATATCACCTCCAGTCTCTCACTGTGAAGCATCACATCTGCCATGGTAGACAGGCTGAATTAAACAAAGCGTCAGATTACAGTTGTGAGCATATCACCTGACATCATTTAGGTAGATGCTGGTGACATATTTAGGTATGACAGTACAGTAAACATTAATTTCCAATAGTTTTTTTTACCTGTGACAAATACAGTTTCAAATTAACTGATATACATGAAAAGAGTAAAACAGAGGCTGTGTACGTTATGTGACAGAGTGAAAATGTCAGCAGGAATAGAGGCCGAAGGGTGACAGAAATGCCCATTGTTCTCCAGACACGTCTGATTCAATTGCTTTTGCTCTTTAGCAAATTAAACGAAATGAGTGAAAAGCAAACCGGGGAGCTATGTTTAAATCCCGTCATCTGCAGTTCTCATTTTACAGCTTGCATTCAGAGTGAGATGTGTGCATTCACAAATAGAGAAATTAGCTTTATATCCTGTTGCATGACTGGTGCACATTTTAAAAATAAACTTTACAATGAGCAGTGTGAGGAGGTTGAATTATCAAGCCCCCACACAAATCTTGAGATGCTTGGTTTCTGAGAAAAGTCCCAGCGTGGTTTATAGAGATAATGCAGCTATTGAGGTCGAGTTGGTTTGAGTGGGAGTTGGGAGGTTTCCCCAGTGTCCCCACCTCTAGTGATCGTAACAGATTAAGCCACCACAGGAAGATAAGATCTTTCCTTCGCTTCACTGTGACCTTCTCAACTTTCTGTTCACCTGTGTGGACCAAAAAAAGAGAGCTGTTGCAAAAGGCATACGGAGGCAGTGTGTCTACTGAGAGACAATCAGTCATGGGGAGTTCAGTTTGAATTCTGGATCAATGTGTCCGCCTACTCTCTTTAATTCTTATGCAACAAAATAACGCAAACAAAGGCAATCAATAGTGACAGAATTAATGAATTTTGTATGAAAAACAAGAACTCCAGTATGTATTTACAGAGAAGTCTGTGACATTGTGGTGTTTTTAACAACTACTGGTACTATCCCCATTCCCCATAGAGGTTGTTGTGGGTATTTTTTTAATGGTGTTTGCACAAAGAGATTTAGAAGGACAATGTGGAAGAGGTCTGGTTGTTGATATTATACAGGGTGTTGCTCATCCTAATGAGGCACAGCCTGCAAGGAGCGATGGAGCCACCTTAGTGTGACATCTAACACAGCCCCACCAGATGTTCTACCTTAGCACACTAATGGCACTCCTCTCCCAAGGGCCCTCTATAAATAAATATGCTGCCACACATGTATACACACACACACACACACACACACACACACACACACACACATAACTTGCACATTTTCCCATCCTTTCTCCAGCTTTTCTTTCAAACACATTTCCTTTTTAGTCTGTTATTTTCCCACTCATTCTCCCTGTGAAACAAACACACAACACACACACACACACACACACACACACACACACACACACACACACACACACACACACACACACACACACACACACACACACACACACACACACACACACACACACACACTTATTGTCCCAATCTATTTGGCAGTTTTATAATTTCCCAACAGCAGACTGTCAGATTCCCAAGTATGTTTCTATTCTAAATCAGAAGAGGGCACAGCAAAGGTTTGCTTTTATACAAAGGGAGACTGAAAGAGGGAGTGATTGAGAAAGAGAGGTTTGTTAGACTGGCACTTAAGTAATTGGTGTGATAGCAGATACTTTAGCGCCTGTGGTGACGGAGGGTGGTCAGAATGTTGTGGTTTTCCAGTGACCTCGGTGCTCCTCAACGTAGCAGGAAGGGCTGCCACATAATGTAATATTAATTTGTAAAGGTAAGCACTGAAATGCAAATAACTTAAAGGAACTGTTAAACTTTTAGGAAATACGTTTATTCGCTTTCTTGTCAAGAGATCAGACGATTGATACCACTCGCACGTCTGTACACTGAATATGAACCTGCAGCCAGCAGCCAGTTAGCTAAGCCAAACCTAGTTGAGAGAAAGACTGAGGAAAAAAAGTTAGCCTGGCTCTGTAGGAAGGTTAACTGACTACCAACAAAACTAATTTATACATTAAAGCTTGTTTGTTTAATACATACAAAAAAGTGTAAAGGTTCCTGTGGGGGACTATTTCTTGGCCCAGGTGCAGCAAATTTCTTTAGTCTCTGCTACTGCAACTCTGACCCCGTCCAAGAAATAGTCTGACTCATAACCATTGCAAACACTGCATATGTGTTAGGTAGAGAGCTTTAGAAGTGTTTGTTGGTGGATTTTGTTACTTTTGGACAGAAAACTGGTTTCGGTCTTTATGCTAAGCTAAACTGACGGGGTGCAGGTGCTGGCTTCATATTGAATGGATGAGTTGTGAGTGGTATTGATCTCGGCTAAATCTATGCAAGAAGGAAAATAAACATACTTCCCAAAAAAAGACAAACTATTTCTTTGAATTGGATTATCCAGTGGTTTCCTGTGTGCACTTTATCCAAAAGTAAAAAAAAAAATAATTATTACGTAACTTATTACCTAATGGTTGCTGTAATTTGTACTTAATGGGTGTTTAATTTGCACTTGGTGGCAAAGAACAAATTGTACTCTGAAGAATCTCAGAAACCCAGAAACAATATTTGCTCAGAAATCCCACTGAAGTACTAAAGAGTAGAAGATAGGAGGAGGTTATTGACCAACAGAGGCAGTGCTGCTGTGCACTCAACTACATCATCTGCAACTAATCTACAAACTTCAATGCAGGTAACATCAGGAATTAGATGAGAGTAAAATTGATAATAGGCTCCTCATGTGCAAATCTATTTTTCAAAATCATCACCTCAATTCTTAAAATAGAAATACACAGACTGGTTACCATACCTGTCTGCATGATACACTGCACTGTATGAGTGTTTGTGTACACTGTTTTTACAGGACCACATACTGTATGTGGGTGTGTGTATTTATCATGCTCGCCTGAGTGAGTGAGTGAGAGAGAGAGAGAAAGAAAGAGAGAGACAGAGAAAGAGAGGACATGGAAGAGAACCGCTTTTCTGGGTCAACGCAGCAAAGAACTGCAGCTGATTTTGCTTCTATCTAAAACTGAATATAAGGACATACATTCTTTTCTGTCTATTTCAAAACGTTTCTGTTGTAGAGGAAGTCTGGGTTTGTCTGCCAACCGACTGTGTATTTTATCACAGGTCACAAAGTTCACTGCCGCACCTGCCAGTTACCAATACCTAGACATTTAAGTGAGAAGGGCAAAAGTCAATTTAAAATATTTGGAATCCAGTCTTAACACGCGAGAGATGATCAAAGACCACATCTTTGTGGTATTTGTATGCTAATGTTGATGGTAATTATGTGAGACTCCTGTGGTGTGCTGACTGAGGAGGA
Organism: Perca flavescens; assembly: GCF_004354835.1. Lineage (NCBI taxonomy): Eukaryota > Metazoa > Chordata > Actinopteri > Perciformes > Percidae > Perca > Perca flavescens. The sequence continues at coordinate 16,824,413 of NC_041335.1, read as the reverse complement.
ACTAATGTTCATTTGGTGTAATTACATCCAGGAGTGGTGCTTTGAGTAGCATAGTAATGTAGACGAGCCGTACCAGACTTGGGAGATCACCTTAGTGGTACGTGGCTCTGTTTGCCAGGATGAAACCACAGAGGAAGTCCCTCAGGAGCAGCTGAAAACAGTACACCTCGTCAGATAGCTCACCTGAGACTCTGTGGCCACTCGGCACATCAAATGACTGTCACATGCAGGTGTTTCTCATTAAATGGTCCCACGCATTTATCTGAATTTAAATGCTGTCCTTAACATGCCGCACTGCGTTACACTAAGAACCAGTGTGGCTGATATTCTGGCAGTGCAGAGTGGGTGGATTGTGTGAGTTTCAATCACTATCCCACTAATTTCCAGGCAGCAGTCCCAGGAGTCCCTGTTCTCCCCAGCCAGCTGCCAGAGCCCCAGCCTACTCGCTGCTCTCATTTCTCTCGCTCCTTCCTCCGCCTACCAGACACCAGTCACGAGCACATTACCATACCTCTGTCTGGTGAGAGATATTAGGCCATGTACAGTATATAGGCATGTTGGTCTTAAGTGGGCCAAGCAGGAGAGGAGAGGATGTGGGTCACAGGTTGAAGGTTGGAAAATTATGCAAGGTGAGTGGCCAAAGCTGTTAGATTGAAGCTCGCAATTCTTGGAAATTCATCATCTGGCTGCCTCAATCTGTGTGCAACATCCATCTCTCAAACTACCTCAGGCAGCTCCATCTCCCATGAGAACAGAAGCTGAGAGTTGATGGGTCCTGTGTAAACTGAGAAGCATGATGTCAATTGAAAGGATTAGTGATCTGTGGGAAACTTGACTCCATTGTCGTCACATTAACACAATTGTGGTTCCAGATGTAGCTTTCTGAGGACAGAAATACAGACTCAACTACCCTTGGCAGTTTGGGAAGCCAAGGGTAGAAGCTGAGGAAAGCGAAACAACGAAGTGTTACATTCACTGGCTGATGGATGAATTGACTGATTGTTTAATTGACTGTTCACCAAGCCCTGCCCTCTCACTCACTGTCACGCTGTCAAGCTTTCTCACACATATGCAGTTTATAGGCATTACGGTAGCAGCTTCACTTGAAATTCTTAATCTTCTCCTTTCCAGCCGACAACCGTTAATTTTGTCCGCTGAAATGACAACTGTAGCTGTTTAATTCTATCAGCTGTAGCTAGCTAACTAATTTAGCTTACATTAGCTTGATGGATTTCAATTTAATGAATGAGGTTTTAAATATGCAATAAATGGCTAGCTACATGATATTGTGCTAAAAGACTGAGGCTAACCTGTGACCTAGGAATGACCTGATGTCATCCAAGTTTCCTCTTAGTCTCATTTTACCACAACATGGTGTTTCTGTAAATTCCACCACACCTGTAATCCCACAAAACAATGTTGGCCTTGGAAGTGACACTCATTTATTAAAAGTTGTAGTTGCCAGATATGCTAACAATTCCAGCTATCATTGAGCATTCCTTCCTTAGACTTTGGCTCTTTTTTTTTGTTTTTTGAAAAGGCTAAAAAAAAAAAAAAACTCCTCCCTCCAAACACCACCGTTACTACAGCGCCAGGCACACTGCTTCAGCATGTAGAGAAATCCAAAGCTTGACAGGCTTGCCATATGGTTGCCACTTGCTACATGGTTCCTGCCATTAAAAAAAAAAACTATAATAGAAGCTATCTTGTGTTATATGTTATGTAAATAGGACTTGTAATTAACATTGACAGATAACATCCTCATAAGACAAATTGGTGATGGCAACAGCTTGTCCAAGTCATTTTAATCTTATTATGCCTTTATGTAAAACACTTCCTCTCGTGGTCTCTTGGGTTCGTAGCAGGAAAGAGCTTTGTGAAAATGAGACAAGAAGGCTGCTCATTAGAGCCTCTTCATCAAACCTCTGCCCAGCTCAAAATCAGTATTAGATGGAAATCCCAGGGCTATCCCACATAAACCTTGGCTCTGTGGATAATGCCAGCAACAGCGCTGCCAAATCTCATGGATTTGCTTTCTAATCTTAGTGTGATCTCTCACTGTTAGAGTCTAATGCCAAAAAGTGATTACAGAAATACAGCAGTCCTGTTTGTGATACATACTCATTGTGAACAAAGAGGATATATTGCATTGCTAACAGAGTTGTAAATTCAACACCTTTTCTGCGTTGTGTATAAATATTTCACAAAGTATGAAATAGTTTGTAAATGGAACAAAGAATGATTTTTATATGATGGGGATCATACAAGAGGATATGATCAAGAATATCCACTGGCTAAATGTGTATAGATCGAGGCGTATAGTTCAAATAGGAGAGCCCAACCTTAGAATAAAGATTAATGGATTAGGTTACTTAAACCCCAATGCAAGCGTTTGGTATGATGAGACACTTGAGGTCCTGGAGCCCTGAAAAAGAATGATGTGCATGTAGCGTGTACAGTATATACATTAGCCAAGGGAGGTTGAAATTGGTAGAAGAGTAACCATAAAACGAGATAATTAATTAATTGCACTAAAATGGTGTGAAAGTGACCATGGAAAGAGAGGGAGATGAATGAACTGATTTGGCAATAACGATAAAGAGAGGGGGAAGATGGCTGGTTAAAAGGACTTTATAAGGAGAAGTATACTGTAGGCATGTGTTTGGAGTATCACTGCAATGTGGATGAATATCAGCTACAGATTCTTTTATACTTTTAGATTAAGATGAAATCTTACTATAAATCAATGTCCGAAATGTCAATGTGGCACTTTATAGATCCCTGCTGAATTATCTTTTCGCTTGCACCCTTCACTGATATCGAAGAGTCGGGTCACAGCAACAGAACAGGGGAAGACGGTCTCTGTAACAGCCAGGACAGCGTGCAGCCTCACTAGCAGCTGCAAAAGCAGCAGAAGAGGCAGATTAGTAGTGGGAAGGATAACAGCTGCAAATTAAAACGGCTCTGTGATTGATTTCTTTCATAAAGGGAAGGCAATAAAGTGCTGTTTACTTGACCTAAAGTAAGGTTTGAGCCATAATGGGGAAGTGAGGTCAGATCAGGTAAACTGATGATCATCTTAAATGGGTGGTAATGGATGTAGAAATGTTGTCTTGAGGAGAGCATGGTGAGGGTCAGGAGAAGCGGGAACAGTTAAGTGTGTTTTAATTGGGGTCCGAATCTCCATGTATGGCAGTGATTGGCGGGCCAGCGTGCTTGACTGTCGGCCAGTTTACAGGAGGCCTGGATGGATACAGGCAGTGTGCGGAGCATCAAGCACCAGTCTGACATGTGTTTAGGCTTTTTCTAAGTGAGTGTAGCTCTCCATTTGAGCTCCATGCCTGGGAAACTAGAGCAAGAGCACATCATTAGAGGGACAAAAGTGTGTGTGTTTTTTTTCATCATGATTTTGTCTGGCACGGTTGGTTTGCACCTACTCAAATCTAACCAGAGACTTGTCTTTATCTCTGTCTATTGTCTCAGCTCCAGGACCCTGAGGATGGCATTAGAATTACCTAAACAAGTCCTTCTATAACTTAGAGTTTTGTTCCACTAGCAAATCATCGTCACTCTTACTTTATACAACTGGGATGCTCGCCCATTCCAGCCTGAAATCAAGCCGTCTGCTAGAGTCGATGCTGGCTCAGTGCCAGCTGCTAACGATCTGCAGACATTTCTCATTTTGACAATATTATGATGGCAAGAGTTAGTCTGGACAGAGGGAGCACATCATTACACAATTACAGCTACTAGCCCATATATAACATACAGTACAACCCATATTTGATATATTTAGATTGGCTGTTTGATTTTGGCAACCAATCACCTCACTAAAACAGAGGTGATTGGAGATTGGAGATGGATCCTTTATTGCTTACATAACACGGGCACTGTGAATCTCTTTGACACTGTTTACTATTATTTAGGGCTGTACAACTTTGAGTACTTGGCCTTGTTTAGTAGCAGTATTAATAATTGTAACATACACTGAAGAACTGTAGTGGAACTGTTTTTGCTGATGCCAAGAATTTATGCGTGTGTATGGCATGGTGCGACACACACAAACAAACACACACACACACACACACACACACACACACACACACACACACACACACACACACACACACACACACACACACACACACACACACACACACACACACACATTTCTGTCAATCTACTAATTGATTAATGGACAAATCATTTCAGCTCTAGTGTAAATAGTTTTCTTAGAATTTGTGGCAGGACCTTTTTACTTACTAATTACTGAGCACGAAATTGTCAGAAATTAAATCCAAAATATTTGTTTCCATATTAGCGGTAGAGAGATTGGGCTTCAGAGAAGAAGCAGGTAGCAGCCTGCCAAATCAACTTTGAGTGTCATTGAGAAGTAAGAAAGTAAGAAGTAAGCTGTGCTGAAGGTGCTTACTGAATACACCTCTCAGTGTTACCAATAATTACAAGAGCTGTGTTTTCTCCATTGTGTGGTTCAGTATCAGCTCACATGTCCCCTGGCCTGTGTCCTGTTTTTGTAAATGTCTTGCTGCAACTGTTATGCAAATTCTAAAAAGCCTCACGTCACCATGGAAACTATCAGCTGAACTGTACGCCACGGCACTGCAGTCTTGTCCTCTTGAGAAGATCAGCGTGCACCCCGTGCTGCTGTCTGCCAGTTCATGTGTGTGTTAGTGTGAATGTATATGTGTGAGTAAGAAGATGGTGGGAAAGATGCAGATGTGTTTTCTTTCCTCCTCCATCATTACACCATGACGATTTATCCCACTACAATCATGCACTGATAGAGCTAGCCCTGTTTTTGATCACCAGTGTGCAAATCCTGGTTCATTCACACAGATCGCATGAAGCTACCTGCCATTGTTTAGCTTGCTATACAGTACAGGCCAAAAGTTTGGACACACCTTTTCATTCAATGCGTTTCCTTTTTATTTTCATGACTATTTACATTGTAGATTCTCACTGAAGAGAAGATATTTTAGATTCTTCAAAGTAGCCACCCTTTGCTTTTTTATTAATAAGGGAAAAATTCCCCTAATTAACCCTGACAAAGCACACCTGTGAAGTGAAAACCATTTCAGGTGACTACCTCATCAAGCTCTTTGAGAGACCACCAAGGGTTTGCAGAGTTATCAAAAAAGCAAAGGGTGGCTACTTTGGCTATGTTTTCAGTTATTTCACACTTTTTTGTTGAGTACATAATTCCACGTGTTCATTCATAGTTTTGATGCCTTCAGTGAGAATCTACAATGTAAATAGTCATGAAAATAAAGAAACACATTGAATGAGAAGGTGTGTCCAAACTTTGGCCTGTACTGTATGTTGAATGACGGACAGCTAGCTAGGCACACTTTTCTGTCTGATTACAAACTGTTCTTATTACAGCATGAGGCTCTGTGGCCCCGAAAATGTCCCCTCATTTCACTGTAAACACAGACAATAATTTTAGCCTGCATTGAAAGGCTCAATCTCAAAGTCAGTTGTAATGAAAGTTTTATTTTTGTATCTTAGGCCTCTAAGCTTACAGTGAATGTTCATCTTTTAAAGGTTAGATCCATCTAAACTTCTTGTTGTAAATGTCAGACTCTCAGGTTCTTCTCAGTCTCTTTCTTTCTTTCTTTTTCTTTCTTTTTTTTTTCTTACTTACTTGTTAAAGTTGTAGGACATAAAGCTAATTATGTTGTATTACTCTATTCCATACATTGATCACAATTAAACAACTTTGTTGTAAACATTTCATTGAGGTGTTTAAGAAAATAGGTCACTTCTGAAGTTTATTTTTTCTGCATGTTGCCTTAGGGTCCTTTAGTGCTTTTAAAAAGTGCCCTTTTGAGCCCAGCTGCATACATTATACACTATACCTCCTCTCCAAACATCCTTTTTCTTGGTCTCTTTCTGCATTATGTATCTCTGACCTCGCTTTACCACTGAGGATGATCAGGTGTCTCTGAGTGCCGTGGCCTCAGAGTACAGTGCAGTTGGAAAGAAATGACATTTTAGTGGTCTGACACTGGAGATATACTGTACGGACACACACACACACACACACACACACACACACACACACACACACACACACACACACACACACACACACACACACACACACACACACACACACACACACCTGTGGTCTTCAATGGTCAGGCAAGAAGATCTTTACTGAATCGTTTCGGAGGAGACTGGTTTCACTCCTACAGAATAAAAAGATATGCTTTTATGTTACACTTTAGATCTGTGTTAAGTGTTTTAAAGGAGTATTCTTAGATTTGAGTTGTGTAAAGTTGAGTATTCAACACAGTGTTACTGAAGAAAAAGTAATGTGTATTGATAGATATTTTCATCCCAATTATCACTTTTGGCTAATTTCGTTTTTACAAAAAAGCAACAGATCTGAAAGGACTGAATCTAAAGTTGCCATGCTGTTTTACTGAGTTTAGATATTTAATGCTGTCAGCTGGATGTTTGATTCTCCAAGCAGCCTCCCTTGAACTGATGACACACTCATGCACACACACAGCAAACTCACGCACACACACACACACACACACACACACACACAGAGTCTGTTGTTGTGAGATAATACGGCGTGCTAAAATAGCTTTATCCATCCGTGTCACTTCCAGATGAACTCTCTTCTGCTCTCTACCAACCACAGCAACACAATAACACGGGGTGCTGCAACTTCCCTATGTTATTACACTGCAGCATGTAATACCAGCCTCTTCCCCCACCTCTCAGCAACAGGCTCTCCATTGGCTTATTAAAATATCTTTAACTGCCTGCCAAAGTGCTTGAATGGAGATTAATTTAACATGCAAACAGACACCATGTAGGGCCACTAGCTGATCCGTGAGGACAGTCTAATAGACCGGGCAACATGATCTTATCTAGCTATCAATGCAGGAACTGACGCCCGGTGTGTCATGTTTGTGCTGCAGCTCTAGTCCAGGTTTAGGCTAAGATCAACCTTTAGGTGACAATGGCACACACACACACAGACACACACACACACACACACACACAGACACACACACACACACAATATCTTAGACCATATGTACCTATCATAACAATCCTCAATGAAAAGAATGGATTGGATTATTTCTTATGAATACCGACAAACACGTAGATACTGGAAACGACACACGTGCGCACAAACGCAGGCATCAACAACGCTGTACTCACCTTGTAGCTTGGCATTATACGGTGCAGCTCATTGTCGCCGCTGCCTCTGAAGCCCTTAGCAAAAGTGATTATTCTCTATCTTCAGCTGTGTAATCTGAGCACAAAACATAGAAAAGCTCAGACACAAGACATTACACCACAAGAGGTGCCCAAACAGGCCCCAAACAAACACAGTTTCATTCGAGTATAGACACACAAAGGCACTTTCAGTTTTTAAACCATTCTTTTCATTGACTGAAAGTCAACAGTTCACTATTAGTGAGAGGTCTCTGCAGATGTTAAAAAGCAGCGCTGCTGGCCAGCACGGCCAACATTCCTCAGCCGCTGACGTTTAACGGAGCGGACAGTGTCGCCAGCTGACACAGAATAAACTGTTTACCCAAACAGTCGCCAGGTTTAAGGATTTCAGGCCAAAGCTTTTAGAGGTCCAAAGCTGCGACTTTTGATGTTTAAGTCTTCAAACCTCTCAGTGATGTCATGGAGGAAACTATTGCACAGTGTGTCCATCACACAGCAGCCAAGTGGACTGGAGATCTGACACGAGCCCGGGTCCAAACAAACTTTGAAGTGCCGATAATACTGATAGCCTCCAGCAAACTACTGGCTCAAATGTTCTACACATGAAGGTTGGAATTAATAGTGGATTTCAATAGTACTTTTATTGCATGTACGATTGAAATATAAAGTTTAAGATTTTCTTTTACACATTCAATTACACATCTGTAATAGCTCAGAAAAGAAAATAATTTTCTAATACTCAAAAAGCAATTCAATGATCACTTTGTCTACTACTACTTCTGCTATTGCCGCTAATAATAATAATACTACAAATTAGTAGTAGTTTAAAATACAAACTATGAATGTATTACATTACATAAATATTTATATAGCCTTCATAAAGACATTTTGATAAAATAGACAGTTACAACAATTACATTTAACTACTATTAACAACTATTACCAATAAGTTTATACATAAAAATATGAATAACTTTTTTTTTAAACTTTTTATAAACTAAAAACTGTATCTACTATTCTAAATAAATGAATGTGATTACGTAATGGATGAAATACTTGTTTTATACAATAAATAAAAAGAACCATATTGAAGCTGTAGATAAAAGTGTGCAAAATGAAGACCTCTCCTTTTTTAAGTACTAACAAGGTATTATCTAACGATTATAGGTGAAATGTATTTATTTATGTTATTAATGTTTTGTTAAGAATGTGATCAAATCAAAGTTATTTTGAAAACTTAACCAGCAAACAGCTTTAGCAATCTGTCTTTCTAGAAGACTTGAGAAAATGGGATCATCAGGATCAAGGGAAAAAACAGATCATTACCGACCAACACTCACTCTCACATGCTCAAACACACACACACACACACACACACACACACACACACACACACACACACACACATAACTTATTTTCGGACATATTTACAAATACTGAGTAAGGGCCACATAAACAAGAAGAATCCAAATTGACTTTCTGGATACAAAATACAGACAGTAATACAAACAAAGAAAAAGTGTGCATGTGTGTGTGTGTGTGTGTGTGTGTGTGTGTGTGTGTGTGTGTGTGTGTGTGTGTGTGTGTGTTAATGTGGGAGAGACAGAAGTTTGTGTGTGGTCAGTGACCAAAGGCAAATCTTTATACACTTATCTAAATGGTCTAAAATTTAACAGTAGAACAGATCTAATTTGTACACATGACTTTGAGGATTCATAATTAATAGGATAATTAGGAGGAAGCCTTCAGCCTTTAAAAAAAGCACCAAATAATGTCTAAATATCACTTTTTGTATTGTATGCTATTTTTTTAAAACTTGCAATCACTGTATTAGTTTTACCCATAAAAGAGATTTAGGTGGCAGTGCACCTTTCTAAAACGTGGGGTTTTACAGTAGTTCCTATATTTGAACAGTAAAAGCGTACCTTGTGGTTCTGGTAGGATGTCACAGCAATGAAGGCCGTCTCAGGAAGGCGGGGTGAAAGCTGTGTTTTTTGAGCCAAAGCCGTTGTTCTCGTCCGCCTTTGACAATATGGGCGAGGCTGGTATTTGTGCATGGAGTTGAGTATTATCTGCACAGCGATAGAGGAGATTGAGGAGGTGAGATTGACAGACCTGTAATGTTTCCCACCAGCAGATGCTGGGACCTGGACTAGAGGCCAGTTGGAGCCTAAACCAACTCATGTCCAAAAGGTACCCGGATTTCTTGGAAGACATTCATCTTTATGACAGATTTTCATTCACATCAGTAAGATCAAAGTGATCTCCCCAAGAGCAGACATTGTATTTTGTTATAGCCAAGATTAAAAATATATATAGATTGATGTCATATTTTCTGCATGAATGTAATAAAAAAAAATGTGCCGCTTCAGACATGTGTAGCATACAGGTAAATGATTTATGTTGATATTTGTTTTGTTTTTTATCTTCATGTCAATCAAAACCCATGCATGGAACCAAGGATATGTAGCCACCTTAAAAACTAAATGATTAGTGAAACAAATTGTACACACAGTTAATTTCATTTCGTCCGTGCCCATTTCCTTTCAACCACAACTAAATAAAACATGGTTATGTAGCAGAACCACGTGATGTGATGATATTGGTAGGCCTACATTTTAAAATACAATTCTATGGAATCACTGATGATTAACCTGGCAGACCATTCCAATGGTTTTCGGTGAAATTAATTCACACTCGGTGACCACTTCAGCCCCAATCTTAACTATTTCCCACGACACTGCAACCCCTCAAAGGGTTTTTATTTTTATTTATCTTTTTAAATTGGATCACGGCCCTCTGTGCATGCGCACGCACGGTCGCGAGCACGTTGTTTATCCAGGAGGGCTCCGTTTAATCGCAGTGACGTGTCCACATGCATTAGCTAATGGGCTTAAGAGTCATTGAAATCATTTCCTCTAATTTAACGAGCCTGAAAAGATTGTTTCGCGCGCGCAAAAACAATCCGTGCTCACCTGCTCTCGCGCTGTAGCCTACACCATACATGCTCGTGAAATAGGTGTATCTAGACTCTGACTGGACGTAACTGGAGCAATGAAGGCTGGGCATGGCGGGAACGAGTCTCTGTTTAGTCTGAAGTGTGGCCTCGTGCTGATTGGTGTTGTGATGTCTGCTGAGTTATTCACGAGAGTGAGCTACATGTGGCTATGCCTGCCTGCCTGCCTAACTGGACCTGTAGTTTGTCTGATAGCTTACATCAAAACATCACTCATGGTTGATTATTTTAAAATGCATATTATATGGCTTTTTAATATGACCAATAGACCATTTTCATTGGTAATTGAAGGCCTTTGTCTTCTGGTGTCTTTTTAAATGACGTTTTATTAGGCTATATTAGTCTTGAATTGCCAGACCTAGGACTTTATGGACTAAAAGTACAGGTCCAGCCATTCAAAGGGCAAACAAATATATGTTTTAAATCCAAGCAGACCAAGAACATGTTTCCTTTTTCTGAAGAAATAAACCACATTAGCTAAATACTATCAAGAAGACAGACTCACATGTCCAAAGGGGTCCAGGTGGTTGTTGGTAAGTTTGAGCTTCTGAAAGGAGATGAGCTGGCGGCTCCAGTGAGCCCGGTGGCGGGAGAGTCTGGATGGACGTGGGAGCCTCCCGGGCATCGCGGGCTCTGCCTTCCCCGTTACCGACCTTTACAGCAGAGGAAATGCAACAGATCAGAAAACGGTCAGACATTGACACTTAGTGGGTCACAGTGGCTCGTCTGACCAGCCTACAATTCTGTCCGCGCCCCGTGGCGCAGGAGGCCTGCACTGCCGCCGGCTGCAGAGTGCCTGGTGCTTTAATTAGACAAACAAAAAAATGCACCTTGTTTAGTTCAAGTTTACGCAGATATCCACATCTGGACCTTAGCTTGGTCGACCCAAATTATTTCGGTCTTACAAAGTTGCATAAGTGTCTGTTAGGCTGTTATGTGCCAGAGAATGCTGTTAGGCGCGTGCGAGAAAAAACATGCTGAAAAACATAATAATGCAAGGACCATAAACATCCAAGAACATTTTAACCATCTAATCTGTGAACGATTGGACTATTTTCTCGCTTTTTAACAGCAGCTGATGAGCAGACAGGGCCAACCTGTTTGAGAAGTGTTTGAATGTTTAATCAATGTAGCCTTAAACGTTTGCAGGTGAGTTTCTCATTATGTTTACATCTGGCGTTTTCTAGGGCATACTAAATAATTAGTGGGCGATGTGATCAATAAAGCCAAAGAATAAAGGCCTTTAATAAATATTAGCCATGTAGCCTATATGTCATTGTGATTAAAGGTCAAATGACTTGACCTTGCAAAAAAAAAAAAAATACATTAACTTAGAAACAAATTTGCCGCCTGTAAGTGGATGGGACCAATCACCCACTCCCACACAAAATCTTTTTAAAAAACGTTTTCTATTAAAATGCCTAAAGGCCAGCACCGACGTATCTCTATAAACACCGCCGCCTCCATTACGCATGGGACTTTGTGTCACGGGTACGTTGATCCACACAGTCTGCATACTCGTGCTTCCGGCCCCTTACATTGTGGAACCGTGTGCCTGATGCTCTGAAGAGGCAAAGCATTGACGGATCTCACTGTAGCGTCGGATTTCCCCCCCAGCACAACAAACCCGATTTAATCCGGTCTATGCCGTCTGTCCGCCCGGTGAACCCTTCATACTCATCATATTTAACCGGCGGGCAGACACAGGGGAATTAGGCCATGCCAGTCTGCAAGAAAGACACGACCTTTAGAGGCATGGGAAGGGTGGAAGGTAAAACCACAACAGCTTGATATCTTTTTACAGAGGTTTTAGGCTGAGGTTTCTAATGTTGAATTCATAGAGGGCCTAATAACGAAAAAGTAAGAAAAGAAATTTTCGGGGGATTTTTTATCTCCAAAAGTATAGGAATATGCTATTCTTTTTATTTATTTATTTAAATAGTGGTGGTTGTGTTATCGTGTATTCACCATTTACTCTGTAAACGATGTTTAAAATGTTACATATTAATAATCAATAGGGTCTATCATGGGAAAGCTGACCTGTGCACTGGGACACTGGGGATGGATGCTTATTCAATTTTTTTTTTTTTTGGTGTGGAGTAATCTAAGTTTGGATTTTGTCCATTACACACGTATACATGTTGCTAAACGAACCATTTGTTGTCTGCAAATTTGTAGCGGTGGTCGTCTCCGGGCACAATGTCCATCAGGAGTATGTACTTGGTTTTTGGGTTGAGTCCTGTAACCTTCACCTTGTAACTGGGGAACATCCTCCTACAAAGAGCACATTCAGGAAAAAAAAATCAATATTCCCTTTCAAATACAGAAAATTTAGATTCCAAAAAATACCTGAAGTTATAATAAACTAAACAGCCAGTGTCTTCTGAGACAACGTCCCTGAGGCTCAAGCGACGACGCAGGCTACATTTTGGTCCCAGAAGTATTGAAACAGACATGCGGCTCATAAAAAATCTATCTCGTTCATTCAACCACAGCGTTTTAGTAAAGACTTGGCTTAATAAAAATAATTTGATAAATCAATTATTCCCAAAAAAAAAAAAAAAAAAAAAAATACTATAAAACTATAATCAACAGATAATGTATTCTTCCTCCGAAGCGCTTACCTCCCAGCCTTGGTGATGATCATTTCTGTTCCCACTTCATCAAACTTTGTCCAAAGCTCTTTGTCGTGGAGGAAAACTTTGATTCCCTCCATCCCCTGCAGCAAAAATATAAACAGTGCTCACAACAACTAAAGAGGAAGTCTTCTGGAAGTGAAATTAAAGCATTATGCCTATAGCATACATATAATTGTATTCAAATAATGAGAGGTTTATGAAATAAACCTAATCCACGGTAAATTATTGAGGTGAATATTTAGTCTACAGTTCTGCGGTCCAGGATACTTCAAACTTCTGGATAGCTGAAATGGCTAATCGATAATGAATATTTACATTCTGATCCGCAGTACAGGCCGATACCTGCTGGCTGGACGCTGTCTGCGGTGAAACTGGTGAGTTTAATGTGTAGCTGGGATGTTCCTGTTTGGTCTCTTTTGGGGAATCCATGCAGTCAGAGTCCGGACGCTCTGCAAGGCCGAACTGGTCTCCTCCGTTTGCCATGTCCCACTGACACACACACACACACACACAAACACAAAGGTTAGTATCAAACAAGGGTTGTGGTGTAATTCAATCAAGGCAAATTGAGGTCAGTCTCAACTTAATTTAGATCTGATTACAAAAAAATAGCCTATTTATTCTAGCCTATTTATGAACTGATTTTGTTAAAAGATACACAAAGAGGCGGTTAACGTTGGCCTCTATAAGCACTTTGTTATTGTGGTGAAAATCCACACACAACGTTTGGTTCTCTCTTTGCAAAATAGCATAAAGATAATGACTTACATTGCATTACATTATATTGACTTACACTGTAATAACTTAATCACAAACGTCCACTTAAAATAAGATTAAATGTGCATGAACATTGTTTTTTTAAATGGTGACACTGATCATGCATATTTATTTGGTATTACGAATCCAGATGTCAGAGTGTATTATAACTACAGTGGTAGGCTAGTATAACCTCCATTAATATTCATATTTTGTATGTCAACTTTAATGCATGACAATAATTGGAGCTTGAAGTTCCACAGTGTGTTAAGAACTGAATTATGTCAAACTACAGCCGTGCTGTTTAAAAATGGAAGTGCATAAAGTGCATATCACTGACATAAAATAAGATAACCACAGTCTGTGTCCGAACGGTGTGTGTGTGTGTCTCTGTGTGTGCTTGGATGTGTGTTTAATTTTGGATGGTCACCCCGAGGGCCTTTACCTCAAATGCACTGCTCTGCTCTCCCTGCACAAAACACGCTCATCCTGCTCCTGCGCGCTCTGCAGCCTGCTTACATGTTGTTTTTTTTTTTTTTTTTTTGCTTGCTTGGATTTCCACCAGATTATTTAAAAAAAAAAAAAAATCAACTGTCCAAATGTTGCGGTGTCGATTCTCAAAAATCCACCATATTCCCGGTGCAGCTCCGAAATATCATCGGGTTGTTTCTCGCTCCGCTGTCCGCCTCCCTGCGCGCAGACCGCGGCGTGTCCGCTCCGCCGCCTCCCCGTCACCGCCAGCTGCAGAGGCTGAGATCCGTTCAAAACGGATGTAATCTCTTCTTCATAATATCGCTCCTCTCTACATTGCCCTCGCGGACTCAGCGGCAGCCCTGATCTGAACCCAACTCATCAGATCCTTCATTACAAATGGAGTCAAGTCCGCCTCAGACACTTTGCCCTCCCCCTTCTGCCTTCCCTGCGCTCCCATAGGTCTGCACAGTGCATCGGTATCTGCAGCCCAAATCACGGTTGTGACACTGGCCAATCAGACACACACACACAAACACGCGCGCGCACACACACACACACACACACACACACACGCACACAGACAAACGGTTGAGGATAATTTAGTTTTCAAAAGCATTTTAATAAATTCTCACAGCGTCACTGAGAATTAATCCTTTATACAGCCTGCTCATTGGATTTTACACCACACAAAAAAAGGATTATCCATCTAACTGTCCTGATTGATCAGATAAACTTGTTATTGTTAAAGTCAGAGAAAGTGGGAACATTTTACTGTTTCTGTAAACCTTCTGACCATTGGTGTGAGATGAAGATGACTAGGCCACATTAAATGACAGTGCCCTGTAGGCTATATGTAACTTGTTAACTACAACACACCCAAATGTGATGAGGATTTGGTTGGTGCATATCCTGAAATCAAAACCACAGGTCTACTCTCACATAAAAGACATACACACACATATTATCTCATTATGGATACGTGAGGCCTGTATCAACAGCAGCAGCAGCAGCAGCAGCAGCAGCAGCAGCGGGTTGACGCGAGCGCGCATGATTTTGATTGGATTACTGTAGATCCTGATAAGCAGAGGCATCCAGAGTTTAAAGTTGAAGGGGTCACTGCGAGGTCAACATGCTGAATCTCTCGACGCTCACCGATCTCTACCGATTTTCTAGCGCTGTGTCCTCGCGTTTCTCCTGCACTCAATCCAGCCTAACCACAGTCCATATTTATTCAGAGTGTCTGTGGACAGATTTATTTAACCATTCTCTGGTTAATTTGTATTTCATTTCGTACACGCAAGGTATATAATAAATAATGTGTCAAAAAGAAATTAAATATTATAGCCTGCTTTAAGATTCTCCTGCATTTATAAATGTGCAGCGTTTTGCGCATTCTGCCTATCTTTGTTTCAAAAATCATCCATTACTGCAGCTCATACCGTGTTTAAATATCGAATTCCCCGGTGATAGACCTCCGGTTACCGGCAGTTCGGTGTACAGCCCAAGCATAAGCGTGAGTGGGAGAGACTGGATCTGTGCCCTGTGTGTGTGTGTGTGTGTGTGTGTGCCCTATGTGTGCACTGTGTGTGTGTGTGTGGGTGAGAGAGAGAGAGAGAGAGAGAGAGAGAGAGAGAGAGTGTGTGCCCATGAAGTTTTCGATTTGCTCTGATACCAATAAGCTTATCAATTTATACACAGACTCGCGGACACACGCGGTGGCGTTTCCCGTTTTTAAGATGATGTAGGCCCAGCAACCACACGCGCTGTTTGAAAGTGAAAAGTGCGATTCAAAATACACGATTTAGCCTAATGTTCTTCTGCTGATGGTGAGTGTATAATAATAAAGTCGAATTTCAGCAACAAGCAACAAATCTTAACTTTGCTGAAACGAATTTTTATGACTAATTTTAAAAGGCAACTAAAATAACAATTAGCTAGTTTCACTAATGTCGATCATCAGACCATACCTAGACATATTACTGTGTTGCTGCCAGTTTAGAAGGATTACCCTGAAATATGGATATCATATTCATTCTATTTGTTTACAGTGGGGTTTTGTTTGAGCCCCTTTGTAACCAACAGGTCAATGATTTGACTTTGCAAGCATGAAGAGAAATAAACAGACGTGGCAAATCAAAATGCAGACCTAAATATTGTTTTATTTTTTTATATAGTTTTGTTTTTTTAATTACATGATAAAGCAAATTAAACAAATCCAAGATTAATGATCATAAATGGCTTTGGTTGATCTTTTCTTGACTCTAAAGTTACATCCAGAATACGTTGAAAACGTTGACTCATATTAGCCCCTACGTTTTTTTTTATTATTATTAATAATAATAATAATAATAATAATAATAATATTTAACAGACCAAAAATTTTGCCAAAGGGTAGGCTAGTTACTGTATCCTGTAAAATAAAAATAATGTTTTTTTAATCTAAAAACAAAATGTTATTGAGGAAAAACACTTTTTAGTCCAAATGAGTGATTTGGCAAAACTCACTCGTCTGTTTATTGTGCCTTCAACCACAGAGTGTGACAGATATGTTTCTGCAATCTGTTAATTCAGTTTGAAAATAAAAATATTGTCGTGTGTTCTTGAAAGTTATCAAAAGATCAAATACAATATTTCCGAAAAGTTCTGTGACACTTCCTCCGTTGCAAGTTACAATTACACAATCTAATATTAATAATGAAATATAATAAATAATAAAATAGCGTAGATACTCCTGACCTGATTCATTCGGTCGTTGTTTACAAACGCACATTTTTAATTTGGCAATCAAAAACACAAATTCATCAATTTTGTGGCCAGGCTATAAAACGTTTCGAATTTGTCCAAACTCTATTCTGCTTAATAATAACACAATATATTGACAAAAACGACTAATTACTTAAGTTTTGAAAAATCTGTTTTGGTAACGATTCAGGTATACGCCGCCTTAGTATGCCAAATAATCAACCCAGAGTTAATAAATCATACAAACTTTAGTTGTAGTTAAAATAATTCTTCCATACAACTTTTAAATCATTTTCTTATGTATCAGAAACCTGATTTGATTGTCTTTATATCTGATATACTTTTATATATATATATATATATATATATATATATATATTGGCCTGTAAATCCCCTTTCCAAGATGAAATAAATATTGAAAAAAAAAAAAAAAAAAAAAACATTTTCACAGTAGTCCTAATATTGGGCATGACCTAACACTCTGTGCTATATAGGCTACACCACAGGTTAAGGTTAGTGTTACATTTACTTAGCACCATTTTTTTTGTCATTTAAATCTTTAAAAATTCTGTAATTTTTTCAAACTGGGCATTGCCTTTTCTATTATAACTCTTCATATTGACTTAAATCCATCAGTTGGTTGGTCTATGCCAAAGAAAAGTGAGAGGCGAAGGTTTCAATAATACCTTAAATGAGGTGGTGGTGGTGGCTGGACGGCTCATTATTGTCCCATCCTGGCTTCAGCTGACTGGATCCTCTGTTCTCTGTCTGGAGGAAGTGGTGACGGGGTCCCAGACCTCCTGCACTCAGCAGGTCTGTCTCACACACCTCCAGCTCGGCCAGAGCGAGTGTGTGCGTGTGTGTGTGGCATTAGAGGGCAAGGTCAACCCATTTCTCTGCAAACAATCACATCACACAGGGCAAAATACATTCCAACCCCCCCCCACAACCTCTAGTTTGTAAGGTGGTCTGATGTGGGAACAGAGGAGGGTGGGGGTTTGGCAGTGGTCCAGACGGGGCCTCCGAGTCCAGATGAAGGAAAAGCTGTTCCACATTAATATGACTTCATAATACACATGTTAGGGAGACTCTGCTTTCTGCACAGGCTTAGTTAAATGTTACGCCCTTCTTTAAAGTCAGTGTAATCTGTAAATGTGCCTTCAGATAAGATCACTTGGTGGTTTAGTGGCAAGTGAAGAGGTTTAGATATCACACATCAGCGGTCAATGTTACTCAGAGACCAAAACAAGCCCTAATCTTTAGTCATTACCTCTGGTAGTTTACACTTAAAAGTAGTAGTTATTGGCTCAAGTGTTGTGACCATACACTGTGGGATGTCACTTAAAATTATGAGCTGTATTACAGCAATATTCTTCTAAACATTCAACACACTGATCAAATCCATTTACATGTAATTGTAGCTTATTGATATGCATGGGACAACTCTCCAGAGACCTTGAAAAACTCTTTAAGACTCAATCACCATTATGGCTCCAATCAAAGCGCTTTTTGTCTGGTTCGGGACATTTTTTAGATAGATAGATATAGATAGATAGATAGATAGATAGATAGATAGATAGATAGATAGGTGGATGGATACTTTATTGATACCGAGGGAAATTTAAATCCCAGCAGTGAAGTGATAGTCTAGCCACCAGAACTACTACAGAGAGCTGTGATTTTATAACAACTGAACAACTGACACTACATTCTCTAGACTATTGAATAAACAATAGTAAAAAAATAACAAAAAAGTAAATGTAACTTGACTAAAAGGCATCTATGAATACTTTTCTGGTGTTTTAAAGTGACAGTCTGAGAGCCAGCCGAACTGCTTTATGAGCATGTAGCATCTTCAGCTGCATGCAGGCTGATACTAAATAATATGGTGAATGAAGTATGGTGTCTTCCAGCTCCCTCTAGTGGCTTTCATCTGCAAACAAGGAAATAACAGTGGAACAGTGGAAAAGCAAAGAAATAAATGCAACAAAGTTGTCTTCATTATATACTACCTGCTTGAGCTCAAACCATTGAACTAGCAACATAGCATAACCATCCAGCGATAGCTGCAGGAACATGACTATATTTAAGAGCAACATCTAAAATCACCAGAGTGTAATGGCTTCAGGAAGAGGCAGAGACATGGGAGAGAGCAGTCTGGTGCAGATTCATCCATGTGGGAACATTAACATTTAGGGAGCAGTCTGCCCTCAGAGCTGCCTGTCACTCACAGGCGTCAAACTGAAGTGCTGCATGACCTTTACATTATGATTGTGCACACACAGAAAAGAAACGTAACCTCATGGGCTTATTGTGTGTTGCCATTTTTCAGACCTTTTTCTCTTTATGGTCTCTCAACCTGTTTGCACGTAAAGGCTGTGAAACAATATTCATGGAGCTATGAGAAACTCCTCAGAGAAGTTGATTATATTGTTGGGAGGTTTTAGATCAGTGTGTCAAAGCCTCACACTTTGGAGTTTTTTTTTTAATCAGACCAAGAAGTACAAGATGTAAAGTTTGTTATACAAAAATAACAGTCCCCAACAACCGTATCCTCCCATCCCTCTTAATTGTTTTCTTTTTTAAAACTTTCATCCCTCTCTACATCACCACTGGTCCTGCCACATGTTTCTGCTTGGGTTTCTCTCAGTACCTGGAGGAGCTCTGTCTTTAACAGACTGAAAACTCATTTCAACACAGCTGACATTTCACAAGCACTCAGGGCCTTTTTCTTAACCCACGACACAATCTAAACTGTTCAGTGGAGACATTTTATTCTCGTCAGTCCTGCAGCCACACAGCTGCACTGCGAGGCAGAGAGGGGAGTGGACGAGGTCAGGACAGAGTTTCAGGCATTTTACCTAATGGACCTTTGTACTGGACGTGTGAAACACTTCACTTAACACAGCCTCTGGCCACTAGATTGGCATGTGTATGGCGTGCATGCTTGTGTGACCTTCATAGCATGCATTAGTTTAAGGTGACAGTGTTAAAGGTCTTGACCCTCCGCATGCCTGGCAGTTGGGACATTTCTGCACTTGGGAGAGAAAACACAGATAGAACTTCTATCAAAAGCTAATTTAGAAAACTCTTCAAAGTTAGTTTGGGCTACAACTGGCGTAAAATGTGGATTGACCCCAGCAGCCACTAGATGGCAGTGAAGAGTGTGAAAAGTCAAAATGAAACAAAGTAGGAACTTTTGAGTAGATCAAAAACAACCCAAACAAGATGAATAAAAAGCATCATTTAATGTACAAGAAAGAAAATTGACATTATACGCAGACAGACGAGTGCACACAGCTTCAGAAAACGGAAACAGGCGTGAACATGGTACCACATCAATGAAATCTTGAGGTGAACCTGAGGAGGGCTGAGACTACCGGTGTAACAACACAGAGTATCTGAGGCATTATCTGAGAGGAAGCTGTAATATCTGCTGTGAAAGCAAAAAAACACAAGTAAAAATGAGAAAAGCAAAGTGCAGAATTACAATTAAATCACCAGAAGTAGTGGCACATTTTCCCACATAATGATGGAATGCTGTCAACCAGCTGATCAGCTGTACTTTGATGTTGGCAGTACATTCTACGACAAGTACCATCCAAAACACTGCTGTATTAATGCGGTACCCTGTTACAAGCTAAGAGAGGAGTCACAGTTTACCGACAAACTATCTTTAAGCCAAGTATTAAAAGCTCCTGTTCAAAATCTAGGGCGAACACATAAAAGCTGCTGCTGACAACAGAAGAGCCAAGAGCCATCAGGCAGTTCAGCATGTGAGTACCTTTTTACCTGTACCTTTTTAACGAGACCTCTACCCTTATACTACCCCCCTCCCACCTCCCTGCTGAAACCTGATTAGATGTTAGTAATACAATGTTTGTTAATTATTAATGAAGGTAAGTTAATGTCACATAAGGTTTGTCTCAGGAAGAAAGAGGCAAGAAAAAACTAAAAAGACCCACCTTTTAAAAAAGTATTTTGTGAACATAAGCTTGAATATAAAAACGATTGACTGTAATGTGTTTAAATGCCTTTAAACACCTCTTGGTGAATACTTCTAGTGGGGTTGAAAACACGTTCTTTATGACAGATTTATATCTCCGAGGGGAGCCAAGTGCAACCGATTGAAAGCATGTGCCATAATTTGTAAGTCTGCAAGAACAATTAACAACAAGATTATTCAAGTTTTCAGAGGAAGTTGCACTAAAAATTCTCCATCATACTTCTTCACAGTCCTGTGAACAAACAAACACTGCGCCTCTTGGTCCCCTTCCAGCTGGGTCCATCCTTCGCCTGCATTACAGCTACAAAACCAGCAGGAGACCCCAATCGCACGTCATGGCATCCAGATGGTCACAGTGTCACTTCATTAGCAGGGAATACTATTATTAATAGTCACATTCATTTTAAAGCAAGTACCAACACTCAAGTCCACACAGGAGTCTGGACAGACTTTACTGAACTTAGACGTCCGTGGTGCGGAGGCTGTCGTCGTCCAGGCTGAAGGGGAAGCTGCAGCGGTGTGAGGCTGAGGCTGCGAGCGGTGCCTCCGACGCCCGCTGGCCACATCTCCCGACGCTGTGAGGATCCCCAGTCCGCTGATTGAAGCTGCATTGGGGCAAGGGGTCGGGGCGGAGAGGGAGTTGGAGGAGGAGGAGGTGGAGGAAGAGGTGGAGGAAGAGGAGAGAGAAGGCAAGGTGGGCACAGAGCTGAAAGCACTGTCTTCATCCTCTGTATCCAGGATGGAAGGCTCACACGGAGGGACAGGCGTCCAGGGCTGCCAGCCCGGCGCCACAGAGCAGGACTTGACCAGTGGAGGTCTGCGCTCATCACTCTGCTGGCCTCGAGGCGCTGAGGAGGCATTGGGACTTCGATAGAGAGAGGACGACGTTTAAATGAAAAACCCTGCAATGAAAAAAGACAAAGAAATAATCAGTGCTCGTCATATGCTTATATCAAGTTTTTCTCCTCCATGAATATATAGTGAGAAAGGATTGTAGATTTTTGTGTGTCAAGGGGAGAGACAACAGAGATACCTTAGGGGGACCTCTGAAGTCCTGGATCTTCATCTCAACGTCCCTGATCCAGCCATGCATCTCCTCCGGAGAGTCTGTCTGTAGGAAAATATAACCATAAGATACAGTAAATATCTGATCTTCTCTCCTATCTGCACTTATTTTCACACTAGCTATTGTAGTGGTTTGTCCTATTGTGTTGTGTCACTGGCGATATTCTAGATTGTTCTTACTGTCAACAAAAAACTAACAAAAAATGTATCTTAATAACTGCAGCCAAAGAAATAATCATCAGTCACAACCCCATTTTATGAAGTCTTATGTGTTTAACATGAACATCAGCTATCTGGTTTTTAAAACTTTCAAATATCAATAACCGGCTCTAATTTAAATTTGTAATTCAAGTTTCATTTTAGTTTAAGATGATTTTTTATTTGCCGTCCACACTTGACCATGATTATGGTTTTTTCAGTTTACCAAATGTTTGTCATGCTTCCTTTTTTTCTTGAACAGACAAAAACAAAAACGCGCTCATGCTTGCAACCTCTCTCTCTCTCCCAGCACTTCCCATCTGATCTGACCCCCAACATCTCAGTCAGCTGTTCTCCCAGGAGGGGGTGGCAGGATGTTATTGTTATGGTAACAGATGGCATTGCCCGTTAAACAAAAACAAACTTTTAATGCTCCTAAAAAAAGAGCCTTTGCCACACATCAGCAGCAGAGCATTTAGAGAAAACAACTCAAAGCATCAGGTCAGAATCACCTGCAACTATAGACCCTCTCTGCTCCGGCTAACAAGATAACTTGTATCTAATCATGTTTTCACCCAGAGCCAGAAAGTACCCAACAGATTTTATAACTTGTGAGGATCGAAGCCTCTGATTGGTTGGTACTTAAAACGGGATTGTACCTGAATGTAGAAGGTTCGGGAGCTGGTGATGATCTCAAACAGGTTGTCTCTCAGCAGGAGATCCCTGATGGAGACACATAGTGAGAAATTATCACGCTGAATAATACAGTGGCTAAAGGGTGGGTCAAATATCAGCAGTGTGCCGCAAATCAAATTTGATTATTTTCTGTATTCATATCTTTATTGGGAATTATACAGGAAGTGGCCAGGCATACACTAGACATTGTTAGAAATTGTCAAGACAGCCTCATCTTCTCTGTTCAGTTGTTCTCTTTTGTCATTTATTCTCCTCATGCGTGTATGTGTATGTTTAGCTGTTCAGAAAATATGCAAAATAACATTGTATTTAATCATGTACCTACATTAATCAAATAAAGCATTACTTGTAGCTTAACCCCACCTTTAAAAAAAGATAAAAGGTCAAAACTGAGTCTAAATAAAGTTGGGGTTGGGGTTGTGTATTTAATAGGGGGAGGACCTGTCTATGATGAAAAATGAGAAAGCAAAACAATAGTAATACTTCATTTTTGTGGAGAAGGTCCAGATAAAAATAAAAGTTGTTTGAAGTGTCTATGAAAAAAGAGATATAATGAGAAAAGTCTGAATAGCTCTCTTCAGAATAAACTTCCCTGAATTTCTGAATATCAAACTTTAAACTATTGACACTTCCATGTTAGCCTTTTTGTTTGTGCACTGCACAAATGTGGATGTTGTTTGTATCTGTTCAAGTGTAATCTGCTGTTATCCAAATATTCACTAGAGAGACAACCAGATGGAGAGAAAGTAAAATGGTGGGATAAGTTGACTCAGTGATTCACATTTGACTCACCCTGACTTGACGAGACATTCGTGGACCTTCTGAATGTCCCTCAGTGGAACAGCTCGGAGAGGCTCCTTATCCTGGAACACACATAAGCACAATTCAGACATGGATATAGACAAAGACCCCAGTCACACAAAAACATCCACACGTGAGAGGAAATACAAAACGTCTGGCTCCTCACCATTTCAGACTTGTAGTAACTGACTGCATTGTCATCTAGGGTGAAAAACCTCCTTTTCCAGCTCTTCCTCTGAAAACACACACACACACACACACACACACACACACACACACACACATTACAGTTTATTTTCCACATGCAGCTTTTTTTTTTATTTAAACACAGAGTTTATCAGTTAGAAGTTGCTGGGTACTCACCACATTTCCCTGTTTGACACAGTAACCGTACCTCAGCACGCCTGGCCGGTTGCCCTTCCTCTCTCTCCCTTCTGTCTCTTCGCACTCATTCTGAAATATTTCATCATAACCATCTTCAATTTCCTTACAACAACTGTGGTCAATGTTACCACCATCGTCCAAATACAGTACATCCGATTACACACAGAGTGGTTTTGAAGGCTGAGAGCAAGCTGTACTCTGCTTTACTTTGCTGAAAAATATACGAAAACAATGCTCATTAACGCTAATTCTGCTTTCTAGCATCATCATTGTCACATGTATTATCGTCATAGTAACCACATTGGTTTTAACCTCCTCTTTATTACCTGGATGGTAGTGTGCACCACCACGCCGCCGATGATCTCGGTCTTGTAGGCGTGCTGTCTCTTCCCTCCCTGAGTGTCACTGATGACTGCGGTCACATCGGACCTTGGAGGTGCAGGGCCAGACTTAGGAACCTGTCAGCACAGCAGCAGGTAGGAGAATATTAACTAGCATTGCATTAACAAGTACAGATTAGTGGGTAAAGCTTGCTGCTAATTGCCAGGGGTTAGAGGTTTATTTCCCACTGGGAGTCTCCATGCTGCAACAGTGCAACTGTAATATGTTCTGCATGAAAACATCCACCCTACAGTCTTTAGGGCTGATCCAATTTTATCATCCTTTAGCAGCAAGGCACTTGCCAGGGAACAGATCACGCATGGTTGAAAGACAGGTTATGGTACAATCTATTAACTTTATTTGGAAATACAATAGTTTTAAAACAACCAAACTACTGGAAGTAACCACAGTTATCAAACAAGGAAGATACGGAGGGGTCACGTTACACTTCCTCAACCAAAGACAAATAAAACACAACAGTTACTTTAGTTTTGAGAAACAACTTAAGAGGTTATTCTAAAACAAGCCAGCAAAAATCAAGAAGGAAGATATGTATTGTGTGATTTACAGTATGAATGTGCAAATTAATTTAAAAAAGTATTACTGGTAGTTTTACTATTTAGTGTCTTTTATGTCATGTTTGGTTTTGATGTAATTTTATTGTGATGGGTATAATAGTGACATTGCAATAATTTTATTTACTGTATGTAATGTTAAGTGTCTACATTTGTTGACTATATTACTGTATATGTTCTAACATGGACCCAAGAAAGGGTAGTTGTTGCCACAGTAACGAGTCCTACTAAGGATCCAAATAAATAATTAACCATTAACTAACTGAAAACAATATCATATAGTCACAAGGTAGCTCACGAGTTAACAAAACATTATTAGGATATGAATGTGGAGGTTATTTGTCCATAAGAAATGCATTCAGATCAGATCAGCTGTAAACTGTGTTGTCCTCTGTCCATTAAGAAGTTTGCATTTATTTTGTTTTACATTTATCCATTAGCAGGCATGCCAAGAAGGAACAAAGAAATCATTGCTACTCCCTTGCTCGGTTAAAAAAAATATGTACACCTGTTAACCTTGTATGTTACTGTACAATACATTCATTTTTTCCAAAATTAGTGCATAAGAGGAACAAGAGCTACAAGTTATCAGAAATGTAACTGTAAAATGTAACTAATATATATATATATATATTTATTTTTTTAGATATAAACCAGAGGTGCCTTTAGTGTTGCCAACTTCATAAAGACCTAGCAAAAGAAAATACTCTAGAATAAATATAATATAATATAATAAATATCTAGAATAAATATAACAAGGGGCGTCCTGGTAGCGTGAGACGAGCACCAAATAACTGCAATGACTGGACTGATCCCAGTCTGAGACCTTTGTTTCATGTCAAACCCCCCCTCCCTTTATGTCATGTCTGTTATTTCACTATAAGATGCCCAATAAAAGGAAAAAATGCCCCATAAATCATACCAAATAATAAATGGCCTCTCTGAAGTATGAAATAAAATATATATGTTGATGTTGGAGCAGACCATGCAAGCAAAATTCCTTTGTGAACAAACAATAAAGTTTTATCTTAAAATTATAAACTCCTCCACCCACCAATGTGTCTGGAGAAGAAAAAAATAATAATATAAATGTCATGTGAAGGGCTTTATTGAAAGCATTCTATCACTTAAAAATAACTGTGTGGAATGTTTTAGTCTGTGCTTTGCTTTAATTCCTGCATTTACATTGGGTCCATTCTGTCTTAGGAAGTATCTCATTGAGGCCAAGTATGCTGAGAAAAGGCAACAGAGAAGCCCTCCCATCAAAGAGGAAGTGAAAGAGAGAGTGAGCGGCGCTGCTTCCTGTGTCAGTGTGCAGGTAAGAGAAAAAGAGAAACACTTCTGTCATCTGGAATGTCGTCAGCCAACAAGACCCCGGTCAACTCACTGAACACACACAAATATTATGCAAATTTGCAAACTGTGCATGGCATGCTCACTTACACGCTCACAATGGCATTTTTGACACCTCCACCACAGTGACGTTTGACAGTGTGTGTGTGTCATCGCTAGTATTCATGCACATTCACAATTTCCTCATTCAACAAGTGTGTAAGAGGGTATTCGTGGGCAGCGTGCTGCCATTTGCGCCCGCTCGGGACAAACTGGTTTTAGTCACGTCACCGCAAACTGCAGCTTCCGCTCAGGTGGAAACAAACCCCTTATCTGCTAGTTAAGCCTTTTCCTCATGCTAGACTAAGACATCTGGTTATAATATCATGTATGTGTGCAGGTTTGTGTGTGTTGCACTCACTGTTATTTTGCTGGCTTTGTTGAGAGCAGCCACCCAGTCCCTCATGTCAGTCACATCGTTGGCTTGGAGAAAGTACCTCCGGGAAACTGCATTGATGACTACAGAAATCAAAATCAATTTCATGAATAACCACAATAAACGCATCATTATATATATATATATCATTATATCACATGCGTAAATAAAATTGCTATTGCATAAGCATGACTCAGTGATTCTCAAAAAAACTCACCAAAACAGAACTCTGTCTTTGGCTTTTGCTTTGCTGTAGCTTCGCTCACCTGAGAAGAGGAGAAGAGAAGAGGAGACAAAAGGAAAGGAGAGGAGGCAAAGGGAGAGAAGAGGAGACAACAGAGGGAGGCAAAAGGAAAGGAAAGGAAAGGAGACAAAAGGAAAATGAAAGGAGAGGAGAAGAGACAAAAGGAAATGAGACAAAATGGGAGAAGAGGAGACAAAAGGGAAGGAAAGGAGAGATAGAAGGAACGGAAAGGTGACCAAAGGAGAGAGAAGAGAAAGGGGAGG
The DNA here is from genome assembly GCF_004354835.1 of Perca flavescens. NCBI lineage: Eukaryota > Metazoa > Chordata > Actinopteri > Perciformes > Percidae > Perca > Perca flavescens. Next base: position 16,797,181 of record NC_041335.1, on the reverse strand, counting down.
GAGAGGAGACACAAGGAGAGGAGATGAAAGGAGAGAAGAGGAGAGAATAGACAAAAGGAAAAGAGAGGAGACATGAGAGAGTAGAGAAGTGAAGAGGAGAACCATTTTAATAGCTTTGCCATCTATTTGACTCAGAGTGTCCAGGGAGGAGCTGTCAGCATTACAGTGCAGGGCAGCCAGATGTCATTATCTCTGGTTAGCTCAGTGAGCGCTCTGACATCTGGAAAACTTCACAAAGTCTGCTTCTGCATGTCTCCCAGTTGTCTCCTCTACTGTACGTACATGGACATAGTTCACTACAACCCACAGCAAAGTAAAATGGTTTACCTTAGAGATGTAGGTTAGTTTCAGGCTGCCAACAAAGCTCGCTCCACTGGGCAGGTTCTGCATGCAAACACAAACAAACAGACTCGTTCATTGTCTCAGAGTCCAAGGTTACACAGCTCCTATTGGTCAATTTCATTTCCTCTTGCTGTTTGTGCAAGTGTGTGTCATCGGTATGTGTGGAGCACCTGAGGGTTGTCCATATACCACAGAAGAGCATTTTCTTGCGTGTCGAGGATGAAGTATCGCCTCTGGAAGCGGCAGCTGTTCTCCTTCTCCTCGATGTCCAGGAAGCCGCATACGCGGTTCAGCCGGTCCACGTATGGCATGCTGCTGCTATCACATATCAGACGGACACACAGACGGACAGATAGACAGATACTTAGGTCAGATGGGCAATGAGAGGCAAACATGTAAACAGAGCAACAGAAGGAGATGGACTCATAGTACAGAAAGGCAGACACAGGCAGATGTGTGTGAGCCAACTTTCATTTACTGTTCTCACACACACACACACACACACACACACACACACACACACACACACACACACACACACACACACACAGGAAGAACGAGACCCGCTCGCACTCAGCAGTTTTTCATGTGACGTGATTGAGGCTGAGCAAACCCTGAAGCCAGAGGCTGAGCTGAGGCCCTGCACCTCAGCCAAAAATTACAGACTGCACTCAAGATCTGCACACACGCACATTTCCACTGGCCAGGGAAGAGAGAGAGGAGAGGGAGGTAGGGAGGGATGGAGGGAGGGAGAAATGGGAAAAAGAGGAGAGGAAATGGAAGAGAGCGGATGAGATGTATTTATTAAGATGATGCAATGCATGTGAATCACTGAGCTGCTGACTGATTTCTCAACATAATCAAGATTCATTCAACTCAGACATTCAGGTATGCTGATGATATTTCAATAATGAATGCTTTCCGGTAGACACAAAGGGGGGGAGGGGTGGGGGGGTGAGGGGGAAGCAGAAGACTTCTAGCATAATGAGAGCTCTATTTTATGATCTCC
>NC_041335.1:16770830-16790830 GCF_004354835.1 Perca flavescens | reverse complement strand
GTTTTAATGTTGTTGGGGATCCAGGTGGTTCTTGGCTTTACTATCCTATAGTTTAATCTTCAGCAATGCATTTTATCTTCTGAACTTATCTTGTATTTCTACGTAAAATCTTCATCTGCAAGAGTAGCAACTAAAACATCGGACTAATGTGGTGTAAAAAGTACTTCCAACAGTAGTTCAGTATTGCTTCACACAAAGGTTTTACACAGGCTTTACACAAAGGTGACCACAGATTGAGTCTTGTGATGTAACATTGTGAGTGCTTGGAGGATGAACCGACCTGTCCTCCTGGTTTTAGCACTCTACGTCTAATCATGAATCTGGGTTTAGAGTTTCCACACATGTATAATCTTACTCGGTGCTGAGCCTGTCTCCTTTATAACAGCTAAAATAACAAATATCTTGTACAGGAGTTATTCGGTATTCTGTTTTATTTTTTAAGCTTTAGGCTAATTTCTGTCCTCATGTTAAGAGGAAGTGGTTGCACGTCATGTGACCTGCCTGAGGAGAGAGACCTACCTCACTGATTTCATATCCTGTGGCGACTGCACACAATTCAAGTTACACAGTTGCAGAAGGAAGTCCTGAAGTTTCCACAGACCCTTCTGCTTCTGTTGAATATCACTAACTATTTTCTTTCTACTGTATGCATGCTTTTACGTCAGGGACAACATAAACACACATTTCTATCAAATGTCACACCAAGGTGATCTCAACCACACACAAATACACACCGTACACAGACATAAATAAGGGTGTGATTGTGTCTTTAATCAGACAAGCTTGCATGCACACAAAAATTAAGCACTAAACATACCATTAACATATTTAAACAATGTATGAAGATTGGCATGTTATATGTTAAATACTTTACTTTCTGGTAACCATTTTAACAACCCAAGTGAATAATGTGGTTCTATGGCATCAAGCGAGCTGCACACCAGCTACCCACTGAGCTACCCCTAGCACCTACCGAAACCACACATGCTTTAATAAAAACCATGGGTATGTCTACTTCACTTTGTACACACGTATTCACCACAAACACACTTAAAACTTTAAATCACCTGAAAGTGAACATACCACTATAGATAATCAATAGATAATGAGGTTACTATTCAAGTTCTTGATGATAATTGATAATAATAAAAAAAAATGACACAATTAAAGTGCTGAAACTTGTATTTATGGGACAGACATCCTTCACTTCACCAACAGTCATCAGAAACCAATATTTTGTTGTTGTCTTAAACCACGGGAAAATCTATGCCACTTAAATCCTTTTTGTAAACTTGGATTGAAAATCTCTGAGGGGTACAGAGTGACAAAGAGGAGAAGGTGGATGGATGACAACCCAGCAAATGAGGATGAATGAATTCCTGGAGGAAAGAAAAGTGGAGGTGTTTACAGCTGACTGACGGCCACACGCAGCAGCAGGGCCGTGATCAGCAGGACAGGGCTGGAGGCCACAGCCCCTGCGCCGTTGCGATGGTGATCCCCATGGCTGTGGCTCCGGTGGGGCCCATTACAGTCGTCGCCAAAACAGCAGTCCATCTTTGCTCCGGAGCTGACGCCATGAGCCTTGTCGCAGAAAGCCTTGTACGTGCACGACTTCATCACGGTGCCTGGAGAGAGCGAGACAGAGAGAGGGATGCGTGAGGCCGGCAGACGTTCACAGTTAAATTGCCTTGAAGTCATTGAAGACTGGCCACTTGTATTCATTTTGTATGACGCTGTGAACCCTGGGAACTTCCTTGCACACTCAGCTTCTCCTCACTCACACACACACACAGAAGAAGATAATGAATGTATGTATCTGACTACCTCACACAAGCATTTGATTGTCAGTGTTATGCTGACCTATATTGAGGCTTTTACTATTATTCAACCAAATCCCACTTGAGTTGCATGTTTTCCTGGGTTTGTATGTGTGTGTTTACTCACTGGGTCCTGTGATGGTGGAGCAGGCGTCAGCGTACTGAGGGCAGGAGGTGGAGCCCTGTCGATTACAGTCGTCATCATTGGACGCCACGCACGTGTGACATTTGAGGGTGTGGCCTTTGCAGACAGAACAGGAGAGAGCACCTGACTTGAGACTAAGCATATATGTTCACAGGCAGGTGTAAGCATGCAGACACACAACCATATGCTTTTCTTAATAGTCCATTCACCCCAGACTGCATCCACGCACACAGGCACACATGCTTGCAGGTAGATTGAGTTGAGAGCTACGCATGGTTGTCAGTCCCTTCCTGAAATTTATGACTGGGACACATTTTGGATACAGTAACAGTTTTTTTCCCGATTGTTACGACAGCGGTCACAACTGATGCCACTTGGGCAAAACTCTAACCACAGTCTGCGTTACAGTCATCTGAGCTAAACAGTTGACATCACCTGCAAAACTCATTCCAAACAACACAACTCTTCACACACGTCTCAAAACAGGCTCAGTGCAGCCAAACACTATGAACAATCCTCACTGAGATAACACACACCGTCACTCAGAACACACTGAGTGTAAAAACACTAGCATCAAACACCAATACAGAAATGACAAACTTTTAATCTTCACAATTTTAATAATTCAAGTGACTTCACACAAATCAGTATTTTCTAGGAACATTTTTATTTTTAAGCATACCAGTTTTTTAAGTAAACAAAAAGGAATGAAAATCAGCAGTTTGCTTTAATATAGATATATCTTTATTTTGTCTGTAGTAATTTACATAATTACTGATAAAAAGTTACAAACTAAAGGAACATAATATTAACAAAGAATTGTGGGGTTAATCCTGCCTTTCCAGCATCAGGCCACAAGTTTTCATCAACATCACATCGGATGTCTTTTCTTGCCATGCACCTGGCAAAGAACCTTCTAGAGTGCCTTATCCATCCCTGGCAGTCCTCTGGACTTGTGTCACCTCATCCAGTACTCATAGCGACATTCGGTGGATCATTCGCATTACAGATGCAACTGTAGATCTTTGCAGATTGGGTTGCACCCTCAACCCTGCCTCTCAAAATGAGAGACCATGATTCACAACATGGTCTATAAGTGTAGCCCTTATTTCATCAGAAATTACAGCTCTCTCTCTTCTTCTTGGTATTCCTCCATGCATCTGCACGCTCCCTGTCACTCCTCCTTCCTTGGTCCATTTCCAAAAAAAGTCTTTCTGAGCTTTCCCTACATATATACTGTATGTGTTTACTAACTAGTCTAAAACAAGACACCTGCTTAGGCCTTCAGCTGAAATTGCAATCAGCAGTGTTTGAAATGCACCAGGCTGAAATCCATTCTGTTTTGAATGTGTGGTTAATGGTTTTGATAGCAGTGTGTTTGAACAAAGTGCTGTGAGTCCACAGTGTTGTGCAGGTTGTGGTTAAAGCCATGGGATAAGTGTGTAGATTTTTGAAAACTGTGTTCAAGCAATGAAAAACCAACTAGAGTTTGGTCCACATGAATTGCTGCTTTGCTGACTATGGTTAGAGTTTTGCACACGTGGCTTCAGTTGTGCCCACTATCATTTAGCAATCTAAAAAAATTGTAAAGCCATGCCACAACATATACTGTATATCATTTGACCTTTGCAGGTTTAAATCTGTGACAAAATAATGCGGAAAATGCCCCAAATTGTGCAGGTCTCAAACCAAAACTGCTTTGCTACTGCATAAATTAACAATTTTCAACCACGGTCTGCTTATAGGACACAAAAATCCTGGATCCTCTGTATCACAGTGCTGTAACCTCTCAGCAAATTGTCTGCCAGCTGCTGATCAACAAAATACTTCCCCACTGCTGAAACTCCAAAATCCAGTGTTGGAATCAGTTGTAGAAACTTACTGTGGCAGGCCAGAGAGATGAGCAGCAGCAGGACCAGGGCAGTCTTCATGGCAGCTGGCCAATGGTCACTGCGTCTTCCAGAGTCCAGAGAAAGAATGGATGAGCTGAGTATCTAATGGAGGGGACACCGGGGGTCGAGGTGGAGGACAAGGGCGGTTAGGCACGGGAAGGTGTTTGAGCGCATTAAGGTCTTATCTCTGTAAGCTCCATGTATGCTGCACAGCCAGCAGCCTCTGGTAATGGACTTAACTGAGCGAGCTTTAACAGGGAGACACAGTAACAGTTCAGTGTTATTAGCAGAATTTTGAGGTCATTTGTTTGAGTATTGATTTTACAACACTGTTTTTCAGAATAAAGCTGAAGCATCACAAAATAGCTCAAGTACACTATTCACTCACGTCACTGCTTCAGCACACACACACACACACACACACACACACACACACACACACACACACACACACACACACACACACACACACACACACACACACACACACACACACACACACACACACACACACACACACACACACACACACACACACACACACACACACACACCTGCTTTGAGTCAGTGGTAAAGAAGAAAAAAAAATAGAAAAACCTTTAGTAGAACAAATTATATATTCTTTTATTTTTCTCAACACAAGTGAAATCCTCATTACAAACAATAAGGGGCTAAAGTGACAAAACAATATTTTGTGAAGCAAAGACAAAGATGAGTACAGCTGAGTAACGAGAGGCAAAGTGACATTAGAATGGCATATATATAAACTGTGGCACATAAGTGGGTTTGTGTTGTACATGGATATCAGACATTAAAACTTTTTCAATAGTGACTGACTCCATAGAACTGAGTATTAAAACTGTAAAGTACCAAAACATTTTAACTAAATGCTTAGTCAGATTTTCAGCCTTGCTTCAGTTTAACTAAATATTGTCTCATTTAAATCACATATTTGCAAATGTCCTACTGTATTATATTGAGGCAAATAGTAGTTTGTGTTAAGCCTTCAATAAACATCGATGTGGCGGAGACGTTTGGCCTATTTTTGAAGAACATTTCTTCAACAGAAAAAGGCAAGTAATGATACAAGTGTTACCATTACTAAGTCACAGCCTCCTAAGGCATTACTATACAACTATTTTTACTGGTGTCTTAAGAAAACAATCTGCATTGTGAGAAAGACAAAGCTATGAAAATAATCATGCAAATAAACAGATTTATCTGCTGAACAACTGTAAATACAGTCATGTTAGCTGACATCTTCATCACGCATAAGCAACAGACATTACCTTTAACAAAGCTGTCAAACACTTAGTTTCCTTCGTGGTAGGAGGTAAATGTGATTAGTGGTCACTGAATCTGTGTAGTGATGGTTAAAAAAAGAAAAAAGAATAATTGTTGACATATTGCAGCACTTGCTAATCTTATAATAGTTTTAAATATCTTCAACCAAAATATAGTCATGTCTATGTTTTAATGTTTTTCAGTTGTTCAGGATTCTGAACACAGGATAGTTAGCGTAAAGTGGTGGAGTTGATTTAGCTTTTCACTTTTTACACTTCAACTGACTTTGTGGATCAGACGAGACAATGCCACAAAGTTTATATAACTTACAGGATAGTCTCTGATTGTCAGGTTATTATACTTCTCTGTTAATGATAAACATTCTGCAACTACTTGAATTGTCCAGAATCCAGGTAAAGCAAATGCTGTGAATTAATTGCAGCTTTAGTGTCATGGACATGTGGTCCAGTCTCCTTATGGTTTCAGTGTCTCTTCTGAACAAACCACAGCCTTCGAGGACTTTTAATGTACATCCTCAAACAACGCTTAATCCTTTCCTCCAGTTCTTGTGCACCCTGACTTTGACCCTGACCACATTCTGCCCCACACAAAACCCCTGAGCGTTGCTCTTTCAGAGTAAAATCCTTGTTTACTTCACAGAAAAAATAAATTTCATGAATTGTTGCTTTAATATTAAACAATCCTTGCCCATCAAAATATACTGTATGCCTAAATGTAGCTCTAAAACAAACCCCGCCCACATGATGTCATCCTGTCGATGATGTGTTGCTGGGAATTTAGCTGTTAAGCTGCTGAGAATTTAAGTTGAGTCACAAGCAGGTAGTTGCTCGCTGGCAAAATGGGCGAAAGAGCTCCAGATGGCCTCATATAATGGGCAAAAACACAAACAAAACAACGTGACCACATACAGTACATAAAACAGATTCCCACTAAAACAATTATTAGCATGTACAGAACCTTCTTGATCCAGGTCACGAGTAGTGCAATTGTAGTATACAGGAAGTTACTTTAGACATCTGTACATAAGCAGTCTCTGTGATGCAGGGCTGGCAGAGGGTATGAGAGCTGCTTCTTGGCTGGGGGCATGCACAGGGCGTCGCTGTAGGGCAGGACCAGAGGGGGGTAGTGGCTGACTGACAGGGGTGTCTCTCAGTCTATTTTTCCCATTTTGGCAATGAGCTCATCACAGATCTTGGTGAGTTCCTCCGTCTCTTGATTCTATGACAACGCAACAAATGACGAATAAGTACATTTAATACAACTCTATATACTAAATTACAGCACAAAAGTACAGTGTAAAAATACGGTAAATATGTTGTATTATTAAAGGGCTTAAAGTTTTCATCTAGAATGCAGAAAGATGAGGATGCGGTTACCTTCTGCTGGAGAGCTTGTTCCAGAGACTCGTTCTTCATCTGCTCCTTCCTCAAACTGGCGGCCATTGCCATGTTCTCGGAGCTCAACTTTGCACGCACCTGAGCAATCTCCTCATTGGCCCTGTGAGATGCGTGGAATGAGGGAAATTAACAGCATCTCAAACCCGTAAAAGTTTATAGTTTGTTATAATTGACATGATAGGAAAATTAGACTTTCTACATACTTGTCTAGTTTCTCCTCAGCATGGAGTTTAAGTGTCTGGTATCTCTGCTCCTCCTGCTTGACTCTGGCCAGATACTCCTGAGCACACTTCTTCAGCACCTCCTCATTCTGTACGAGAAAACCAAAAAAACAAGCACTGTGTTATTGCTCCTCTAAACCAGCTGCGAGTCAAGAGCTGGGAGTAGACTGCTTTAACCGCAGAGTTTATCTCCGTAGCAGTTGGTGAGTAAAATAACGTATTCATTGAGATAAAGGCCAGGTTTATCTAGTGACCTTCGATGTTAACTCCTGCTGCTCTTACCTCGAGGCGACCACTAGCCCCTAATCACAGGATACTTTCCAACCGTATTCTGATCCCCTTACAGTCCTCCGATTTGTGCTACTATCAACTGATCGCGTCAGCACTTGAAACAGACACTTTCTTTGAGCAGTTATCTGGACATGAACTAGTCCTATGACCACTTACTTTCTTAAAGCCCTCCAGGGTGCTCTTCAAATTTTCATAACGCCGAAACACGTCGGAGAGAGATCGCTCTACGGAGTTCAGGTCAGCCAGGGCGGCTTCCTTCTCCGTCGTCACAGTCTGCAAAGCCTTCTGGGAACTCTGGTTGCTGCGCCGCTTGTCCTCTGAGAAGAGCAAAGAAGAAGACATTCATTTGGAGTGCTAAATAACTTACTGTATATCTTGTATTCAGTCTGGTAACAAATCACATTACATTAAAGGAATACGCCACCGTTTGTTGAATTAGGGCTTATCACGGTCTACCCTGGCTGTAGATAGGTGGGCCAACACATTTTTTGTCTCAGTGCAAGTAATTAGGTTGTTTTTTTGTCTTTTGTTGGCTCACTTTTACTCACAACATGCTAACCGGCAACATAGGATTCCATTCACTACGCTAAGCTAACTAGCGGCGACGCTGCCGATGTTGCACCGGACTAAAACGATGCATGCCCAAAAAATGCGTTGGCCCACCAATCTACAGCTAGGGGAGACCGTGATAAGCCCTATTTCAACAAACGGTGGCGTAGTCCTTTAACCACAAAAAACAGGGATACAAAGAGAAAAGACTTGAGTGAAACGTGTTTTTTCTAATTGTCTCTCCTAATACAGGACAACGTGGACTACCGTTACTACATTTAAGTGAGTAAAACAAGAAACAGTACAAGATTACACAAATCACACTGTGGCACTAAAATCTTTACAGCAACAAGTGAAATAAATGGTTACATGAAAAATAGAAGTCCGCTCTTCTAACATTTCTACTCACCAATCATCTGAGCGATTGTCTTCTCATATTCTGCAACAATCTTCCTATAATAAGACATAACACATTATAAGCCTTACTTAACCTTATGACAGAATGCTTCAGCTTCTCGAAACCTCACATGACCACCTTGGAAGTCAAACCGTGATATCTGAGTAAAAAGAATGCAGCAACACGTTTTCTAACCTCATCTCACTGACTTGTTGTCTGCTGTCCTCGTACTTTTTCTTCCAGTCGTTGGCTTCCGTCTCTTTAGTGATGATCTGAAAAGAGACGTCTATTATGAACAGAACCGTGCATTCAAAGAAAACACCTAAACATGATCCATTTAGGAGAAAACAAACATATTTCATGTTGGAAGAGGGTGATAAAATTGCGCACCTCCTCTCTAATGAGGGTAAGAACGGCCTGTTTTTCTGCCTCACTGATGCAGATGGAATCCAGGACCTGACTTCCTGTTTTCTGCATTTCGCTTCCCTCCGACTTGTTCTTCAGCTTGCATGGGTCCTCAAACTGCTGAAGGTAGAAGAAAATCAGTTTTCTTGTACATCCAGATGTATAATGGTGGGTGAGTCTACCTAAACTTTTCAAGAATGTACAAGGTATTTATGAAAAAAACACAAGTAACAATCACCAATGCGGCCATAAAACTACACATTTTACACTAAAACAAACCTTTTTCCCCCAGTTTTTCTCATCATTTTTTTGTTGTTTAATACTGTGTCTTCTAATAATTTTCTTTCATAAGTATAAAATGCATCATTTTCTGTGCAGCAACTTTCTTCTTCTGGGAAACGGAAAACCCATTATACATTATAATGTAGTTGCCTAGATAGCAAATCAAAACCCTTCATGTTATTTGTTACAAAATACCAATTAGTGACAGAAAGTAACAAAGGAACATTTCATTCTGTCATAAACTGCATATTATGATTCTCTCTCTCTTATCTTTTTTTCTTAATTCTCGCAAACTTCTCTCATTCTTATTTTTTACCCTGTACCCCTCTTGCCTTTCAATCTGCGTTATAACATGCGTTCTTCTTCTCCTCCCCGTCTCTCTCCCCTTTCATTTTGTCCTTCCATGGATTATGACAGTCATATTCTAATCTCCTGAATGTAATCTAAATCCATCGGTCACCTGAGTACATGAACATGGTGGCAGACACTAAGTTCCTCCTGCTCTCCTACAGCATAGTGCAGTCATCTTATCCGACAAACGATCATACATGCTGCAGCTTTAGAAAATAATCACGCAGGTAGGTCTAAACACAAAAACTGGGCACTCTATTACATCTTTAAGTCACATCACACTTTACTTGAGTCCTTTGCAATTCAAATCAGAAAAGAAGTGCTAAACACAATGTACCAATATGACCATTACAGTGACCAGTGAAATGTAATGCTGGGACACGTCTGGAAGTCTGCAACTGATGAGGACACTTTAGTTTAACTAATAAAATAGTGCTTCAGCCCCATCTAGTGGTCACTGAGGGGCAACATTTTGCAGTTGAATTACTTTGATGAAAAATATCATATGCACAAGAGTGTACTATGATGATAGACAAATAGATCGCATATGGGCCTGACACAACAAATGTAGGGGAAATGACATGAATGATCAATTGTGATGTTAAATTACCAACGAGCAGCAGTCTGAGTCCTCTGGCTTTGATGACACATGGCAGTCTGGAACTGGAAGAAAGTTATACACGTGTTAATAACAAATTTAGGGTGAAACATGCTGTGGCCTATAATGTAATATGGTTTATCATGATGGCCTTCAGGTGGCAGTACATGAGAAGTGTTTCAATATTTCTCAGAATATATTTCTTATATGAAATATAACTATTACCACCAGATGTGCTCATAGGTATATGCAATATTATCTTTTTTTATTGTGTAATTATAAGTTTTACTTAAGTCTTGCTTTTAAATAAACTCATGCCACTGGCAGTTTGTATACACTTTAGTTATGACTCACAATGAACCTAAATGACTAGTTAGGGCATATGTTGCAGAATGTTTTCAAGGCGGGCACTTCCTCTTACAATGACAGACTGAGTTCACAGTTTGTTAATATCTCAAACTCATATACTGTAAATATCAGGTCAGTACAACTTTATGAATTGCCTTTCCACAGTAAAACAACAACAATAACAACAACAACAACAACAACAACATCATGCTTTTAGAAACAATATAACCACAAGTGTAACAGTGCATGTTTTATCACAAACCAACCATACTGTCATGGGGCTCATGACTGACACAGTCACAAGTTTCAGTGCACAATGATGTGGAAAGTCAATGATTAATGTTGTGTGTGTCTGTAACAGTAAAGCAATGACTGGTATTGACCGAGGGAAGCTAAAGATTGCTGTCTAAACTTTAACATCCAGTTATGTGAACTCTGTACTGTAGAGTCCCCTCACTGATAACTGAGTTATTCACTACTGGATCGGTGTGCACTGTAGCTGGGCACAACATTAACGTGAAAATCTTCATTGATCCTGTTACTCACCGCTTTGATCCTTGTCTGGTTTGATACCGGCACTGCTTGCCAACTTCTCCTCATCTGTGGCGTGTTCACCATGATGGTCATCCTTTAATAGCAGCAAATATAATCAACCACGCTGACTGTACGGAGCTTTTCTAATTGTTATACTACCACATGGGTCAGATGAGCAGCAGACACTTTCTCAATTCTTACCTGTCCGCTGAAGTCCTTTTGCATCGGCTGGTTCTGCTTCATTTTACAGGAGTTCCTGAGAATGAAGGTCAATAACAACGTCAGTGTCAACACTAACCTGATCATAATTCTGCATGTGTGTACAAGTGGGCAGTAAGTGGTGATGAAAAGAGGAAAGCAGGAGAGACAGAAAGCCTTACAGCCAGACCTCATTGCTCTGCTCTGTGTGTGCGCTAAGTTCGCATGCTCTGCTTAAAGCGCTGAGTTACGCAGGAGAAAAATCTGATTAATCAAAGAGATTATTTTCAAACTGAAATAAGAGCAACAACAGTTGCTCTGAGCATTAGAGGGAATTACAGGGTTCCCACTAACGCTCTTTCTCCTCTACTTTCTAAATCTACTTCTACTTTTTAATTTAGGTCAGGTGGATGAACCTGGACCTGGACTTATAAAAAACAGCAAGGACAGAGGTTACAAATATACACACGTCTGCACACACAGTTATACAGTACTTACAACAGAACACAGAGGAAATGGACTTGCTCAGCAGTCCTGATGCCACACAGAGAGAAGGGAAACAGAATGACAGGTGTGGAAGGAAAAGGTAGGAAAGACACAGGAGAGGACGGGACAGGGGTTAGCTCAAACACAAGGTGAGTGTAGGGTTATTATAGTTTAGTAAAAAATAAGACTCAAAGTAGACAGGTAAGAGGTTTTACTTAAAGTGGAAATTAAAACCTTGTTGAAAACTAAAAATATTGAAATGAACGTGAAATTAAAGTATTCCATAAACTCTAAACCAACTTCCAAAAATGATAAAAGTATAAAAAATATAAAAATATAAATTGACAGTAGAAAAAAACTAAAAGTATTTCCCAGGGTTGTCCTTAACTCTTTTTATATGGCAGGAGATTCATAAAGAAAAGACATTTAGAATTATGGATCACTGCTCTTTTTATTTACATTATTATCTGGGCAAAATCCCAGATAAACTTATCACTCAGGATGAATATTTTGGCTAATAAGTGAGAAAGCCATCACATGCCTTTTTTTATTATTATTATTATTATTATTATTATTATTATTATTATTATTATTATTATTATCCTATAAAATGTAATCCATTACATATGTATGTCATTGAAAGACCCTGTTCCTATACAAGTATTGTGTTGCCCATGTCAAACCACTCATTAACTTGAAATTATCAATAAAAATAAAAATTATCTTTGTGCACAAAACTGAATTTGCCAACCGGCAATGGTTCTTCTAACAACAGGAGTGTGTAGTACTTATACAGGAGTGTGTAGTACTTAGTGTAGTAGTTCAGTGGTTCTTGGTAAAAAAAATAGAATCATGTGAATCATGATTCTTTTCTTAGCAAGAACAGAAGAACGCCACAAGAGGGCATTGTTTTACACTTTAACTTCTCTTTACCATTCAAAAAAAAAGTTCTGCCAGCAAACACAAAATATTTGAGTGTTTAAAATACTTTATCAAGCTATGAACACTGAAGAAATCCCCTACATCTGGAATAATCCAAGCATATAAAAAAATCATCCTGAAAACTGAACAGAAAAATTAAAGTGAACTGAAATTCTAAAAATAAAAAAAAACACTGTAAACTATAATAACACTGGTAAAGAAATGAATGAAAACTATAATAACACTGGTGAGGAAATGAATGAAAACTATAATAACACTGGTAAGGAAATTAATGGGTGCGCAGGAGAGAAACAACAGCTGAAAGAACTTTTGAAGGTACACAACAAGTGATTAAAAACACTTTGATCACTTCAGGTTGATTGTGCACAAACTTGTTGTGTTCCCTACGGCTATAAGAGAGAGCACTGTTTGTTCAGTCATATTAGTTCAGCTTCAGCCACCGAGTGATGGCTGAAGAGGCCTTTGTGTACGTTTGTGTTTTACTCACGTGGTAATTGTGACGTTGGACTCGCAGGTCAGGTTTGTGTTTTGCATGTTGCCATTAAGCAAGTCGGGATCCACACAAACGTCATGACTTGGGATCATGTTTGAGTCTTGACTGGAGTCAGATGTCACTGGAGCCTCATCGTCCACCTCCAAAGGATCAGGTTTGTTTAGTGGGGAGAGGACGGACAGAGATGGGGGCCTGAGAGCTTGAGGCTGTGACAGAGGGCTGGATGGTGAGAGGCCCTCTCCAGGAATGGATATGCTGCTGAGGGTCAGGTTGAGGTTTTGGTCCAAACCAAAGCTGCGCTCGTTAGGTAAGGAGCCGGTGAGGTTGTTTAGGGAATCAACCTCTTGGAATGAAAGTGGGCCGACATCCTGGTTGGAGTTTTTGTCCAGAAAGAAGTTTGTAACATCAGGAAGAACTGTGAAAAAAGAAAAGTAAGTACGTACTGTATATAACTGAGTTTATACAGGACCTTTCAAGAGCAGAATGTCACAATATGCTTCCCAATAAAAAATGAGGCAACAGGCATATAATACAGACTTAAAAGGAATAAAAAGAGTGAAAACAACATCTATCTATAAATTGCAGGAACGTCTGTCTGTGTTGTGTGTGTGTGTGTGTGTGTGTGTGTGTGTGTGTGTGTGTGTGTGTGTGTGTGTGTGTGTGTGTGTGTGCGTGCGTGTGTTATGCGCATATCTCTCGAACCGTTAGTCCGATGGATTTCAAACTTGACAGGTGTCTTACTAGGGGCACGAGTAAGTGCCAAGTTTGACGTTGTTTGGATTAGAAATGCAAAAGATATTGTTAAATATATATCGGTCAAAGAAGCACACATTGAGTTTTGCCGCTCTAGCCGCTGGCCACTCCCCCTCTCACACTGCTGCCTGACTGAGCTCAGCGCAGGACCAGAGACAGAGAGGGTCCAAGAAAGCAGTGGAGCTTTGGCAGCTAAAATGTGAAATACACCTCAGACCCACAAAAATGTGCAAAGTAGCACTACTTTGGACTGTCTTTGACTTTATAAATAAACAAACTTCAATTCCCGAATTTAAGGACGTTTCAGAATCCCACACATGCAAAGCACAACCAGCTACAAGTGGCAGACCGAGCGTGATGCCACTTACAGGCAGGCTACCAGACACAGTTTTTGAGTCACATCGTGTTTGGTGGGAAGGTAACCTGCACGCCACACGCAGACGCCACATGCAGAACGCTTTACAACTCTTTTCCACTTCCAACGTTAGCTGATTGCTGAATATACCAAACTTACTTTTCTACACTTTCCTGGAGCACAAGTGGATAGCTGAAAGGAACATCACACATCATGAAAAAAAGGCGCTAAGCTTTTCAGTGTCTATTTTTTCGCTAACAGGAAACTCAACAAAAAGCCATTTGCCAACACTTTATATCAAACAAAAGCCAGACGCTGTATAGTATTAAGTTGCTGTGAGCTGTAGCCTACATTCACCACTTCTAACCAGAGGCAGAACATAACGTAATCTCGGAGATTATTCCTTCACAGCGCTGTGCAATGCGAGAAAATCTCAGAGCTGAACGGGGCAGACACAGCACTTTTCATCAGACTCACCCCGGGTCACTTAAGTATACTGCTAACTAATAACATTACCTTTGTTTTCACATTGTCATTTGTTAACATAAAAATATTGATTATAGGGGCACACCACAATACTGAGTTTGGGACGCATTTACCCACAGCAACTGAAAAAGTCTTGTCAGAAAGGCAGAAGGAGAATCACTGCAGGGCTGACCCTGAGACAAGCAGATCTTAATCCTTTCTTCAACATTCTTCAACTTTCTTCTGTCCAAAACAGTAACACATACCCCATCCTGTGGCTATTAAATTATTTTTTTTCATTGCAGGATTTAACCTTGAAATGATGGCCTCTCCTTCTCCTGTTAGAACACTTAAAACGGCTGCTGGCTTCCTCTCAGAGACCTTCACATCCTGTGTCCTCACACATCCGTTAACTGCTAGCTAACGACCACAGCAGCAGGCTGGTCTCTGTTGAGTCACACTGCTGCTGAAACACAGGACTCTCTGTAACTGAAAAATACACCCACTCACACTGTAAAACTTACACACCTACACATAATAATAAAACTGAAATATCTCCTGTATTTCTTCTCAACTTGCACACAACATGAATTAAGTCATTGTGGCTTCACCTTGGGCGGGTAACAGCTTCTCACATCGTTTCTCATGACTGACGGCTAATGTGTGACTTATTACATCATACATTTAATTAAGTTTATGTAAGCTTCTGCTCAAAATCTGGGTACTTTCAGACACAACACACACCCTTCGGAGAAAGAGAACAGATGTAGAGGAACCACACCCAGTCCCGCAGAGTACACACCACCACATGGCCTAGCAACAAAAACAACATCAGGCTTTATTATAGTTTCACAAATCGACGAAAAAGAGGAAAAGGAGACAGAGAGGGAAGTGAGCGAGAAACAGATAATATATAGACAAATAGCTGTCTAAAGTTTCAGCTACGTCCTGGTTTAACAGTACAGTTTGATTGTGGCCCATTGTTATTCCCATGAACAGACAGTGATTCCCCCTTGAGCCAGTATCATCTAATTATAGTGAACCAGAATATTGGTTTCTCCACACAGTCAATCTTTTATTTATGAAACTAACCCAGATTTTGTACAGAGCATGTGACTGTTTTAGCATGAAAAGGAGACAGTATTGTCTGCAAACCAGACTCAATAATAAACACATTAATCTCTCTGTTAATATCTGGCACAGCATCCCATATGCTATGATCAAAACACATTAATCTCTCTGTTAATATCTGGCACAGCATCCCATATGCTATGATCAAAACGTGTCTAATTTTATCTAGCTGCGTCATCTAAAACATGTAGACCAATTCTATCCTGATACATGTACAGTACACTTTAAAATCAATCACTTTAATGAAAACTGATGGAGATGGAGAAATATAGTTTTCAAACATCAATGATATAAATAGCATTTGTTTCAGCACAGAAGATGCACTCCAGATTATCTATTACCATGGTGATGTGGGGTACTCGTTGAAAGCAGGGCAGTGGGAGGGGAAGGTTAGCTTCAAACAGGCCAGATTAATCTAGTACCCCTTTATCAGCCGATTTACTAGACTGTGCCTAACTGTTATTTCATTTACATTTAACTTTTCCTATGACACTGTCTGCTGATCCAAGATCTGTGTGATCAGCAAAAGCAAGATGACACTGTGGCTGACACAGCGAACAACATAAACAAAGAACAACATAGTGACATAAAAGAACATTGCACATTACGTAATGTGCGTAGTGTCAGTACCTAACCCTAATCTTAAAGCCATACATCTTAAAAACTGGTCAAATAGGGTATGACTGGAGGTAAGTGAGAAAATATTTTGTTTGTAATTTGCATTTACCAAAACCTTTAACATACAAATGCCAAAATCTGCTGGATTGCTTTACAACTTTTTGAATTACATAGAAATTATCCATCCATCCATCCATCCATCCATCTTCGTCCGCTTATCCGGTGTCGGGTCGCGGGGGGAGCAGCTCCAGCAGAAAATTATTTAGAAATAGAAATTATTTGATCATAAAATAAGTAAACAATATACATTTTCACTTGGTACCAAAAAAGTATTGAACCCTGCCTGAGAATATCCAATGGCATTGTTCACGTGTGACAGAGTTTAAAGTTTGGGTCCAGTATTATAGCACTGGGTCAGCTGAACAGCTGAGCCATCTCACCTGTGTGGTTGGAGTTGTCCAGTTGGCTCAGTAGCTTCACAACACCTGGTGACTCTGCCTCTGGGGTCTCAAAGGTCCCCTCCGAGTCGGAACTGTGGTGAGAAAGAGAAAGGAAGACCTTAACAAAACATAATTTACAACAAAGAAAAGAGAGAGAGGGAGAAACAGCAGGAGAGAGGTCAGAGCTACAACTCAGAGTTTTTGGGAAGTCATCTAGAACTAAAGTTGAAATCTCCAACTTGAAATTGAAAATGTGCTGAAACAGACAAATATGATCCAAAAACAACTATTCTCATGAAGTGACTTATAGCATGTGATAAAAAAACAAATCACATTGCCTATTTTAAAGTTATAAGAACAACCGTCTACTGTCTTTGAGAACAATGAGGCATTGAAAATGTTTACAGTCTAAATAACTACATATTAAGGCTACAAACCGCTAATTAATGATGCAAATGAAACAATGAAAGCTCTGATTATGTGTTGCAGTGCAAAATGACTTCTAACAAATAGGCATTGGCTTTCTATCAATCTTCTGGTTTCTTAAAGTGACATAAAAACAATTGATTTCAGTGTTCAAAGCAGCTCAAAATAAACAAGCTGCTTTTATTTTAAAGGAAGTCAGGGGAAGGGGGAGGAGAGGAAGTGAAGTCCAAGAAGGCCACCTGCATCCTTTGCTCCTCAATAAGGGGACACACACACACACACACACACACACACACACACACACACACACACACACACACACACACACACACACACACACACACACACACACACACACACACACACACACACACACACACACACACACATATTTTGGTCTGCTATGTCAGCTGCCAAGACACCCAGCACAAATTTATGCCCAAACTGTGGAGAGACAAAAGGGAAAGGAGAGACAGGGAGAGTTTATGGTTGTGTGTGTGTGTGTGTGTGTGTGTGTGTGTGTGTGTGTGCATTCCCAGCCACTTGAACACACATCAAAACGTCCGCACTCTAATGAAAAACAGCACGAGAAGGAGCAAAGCTCTCAGTGCCAATACCAACCACACTCCATCTCTGGTACCAGTTCACACAAACACATTGACACGCTCTGGAGCCAGAGCTAAGCCTTATATACATACCCCCATCCCCCCCCCCCCCACACACACACACACACACACACACACACACACACACACACACACACACACACACACACACACACACACACACACACTAAATCACATCCCAGTGATGGCCCCAGCGTCTGCAATCTTGGATAGTTACTTAGAAACTAGAAATGGACAGAAAAAAAATCAAAAGCTTTGGAAACTATGTCTCTTTCCCCTTCCCCCAACTTTCAGCAACTGTTCCCCAACTGCCAAACCGCCTTCAAACAAACAACACACACACACACACACACACACACACACACACTAGACAGTCATATCCTCAGTGTTTGGTGCCTCATAAAGAAACAGGATGGTGCTCACAAAACAGTAGTTTGAGTGTCTGTATTTTGACTAAGAATCTGTTTTTAGCCAATGACAGCATGATCAAGCCACTGGGATCCACATAGGAAAGCATCCAAGATTATACCACCGTGTGTGTGTGTTGCTCTCTTTGTGTGTACATATATCCGCCACCTGTCAGTATGACTCAGGGGAATCTGCATTCATCACACAGACACACAATCAATATGCTGATGTTTAAACTGAAGCAAATACAGAGAATTACTCTTTCTTTTCCATATATCCTCTCATTTTTTCTTATATAAACACAAATATAAACCAGAAGTCTGTCACTCTATCTTCTCTTTCTTGCACGCATGCACACACGCACGCAGGCACACACGCACACACACAGTGGCCTAGCCCTCTTACTTGTCCTCTCCGCCATCCTTGGATCTGGGCTCCCCCTCGTCCCCCGCACCCCCAGTCACTGCTGACCATGTCCATTTGGCCCACTGAACCGGAGACAACCAGGACATCCCTGCACCACGTCGAGTCTTACTGTAAACCTGCTGCCACCTCCAAAATGTAATAGTAAACTTCCTCTTCTACTGAATTTGTTAGATTGTCACTGCTGTCAATCAGGTTCAGTGATCTTCCATTGTCCTTTCTACTTCAAAAAGGAGACTCTCAAAAAGAAGCTGTCGATCTGTCTTTTTGCCTCTCTCGCTCCTAATGTCAGCGTCTGCTCCTCTTGCTTTCTATATGTCTTGCTCACTTCCTCCTCTTGCCGCTCAGCTTTCTCATTCTGCTCTTCTGTGTTGTTGACGCTCGTGAGAGGGAAACGTGTCTCACGCTGCTGCTGTTTCTGCTTTGCTCTCCACAGCCCTGACTCACACAGCGCAGATTACTGGAGCATCAGTAGTCACTCCTCTCTCTGGTCCCCTCCCCTCCCCTCTCCCTCTCCCTCTGGGTGGACGATCAGCTGGTTAACAGACATCGGCTCGCCCTGCTCTTGCATGTTTGCTAACTTGCTCACTGGCTCTCAGGAGTTGGCCTCCCCCTCTCCCCGATTCTGTCAGGGTTTGCCGATTGTGAGGGAAGAGCGGGGGGAGAGGAGAGGCAATGCTTCCTGTTTTAAGAGGCAAAGAAGCGTCCGATTTCTCTGGGGCAGACAGACTACCAGACATTTGTGTCTTGAAGAAAAAGTAAATGAAAAGAGAACAGGGGAGGAAAGGGAGGAAATGATGAGGCTGGACGATGGGGATTGGATATAAAGCTCATAACATTGAAATAGTCTAACCTTCTAAAATCTGCCGTCTTATAAGGCCCTCCCTAATTCCTTAAAAACTTAAAAATAAAATGCAGTAAAGCCCTACCTATGTAAATATGTGCTGGCATGTTTTAGGTGGCCCACAATGAGTTTGAAAGGAAATTTGAGTTATTAATGGTTGTTTTTTTAGCAACTTCCAGCAGAGGCTGTGTATAACTGTGAGTAGTGACATAAAGAGTAAAGAATATGTATGCCTATATTCCTTGTTGAATAAAGGGAGCAACAGCTACAAAGTTGCAAAATTATGTTTTACAAGGACTAAGAATGTACCGTGTATTGAATACTATAATCCACACAAACAAAAGATAAAATGTGAACTGGAAATTTAGCCATTAATTCCATGATGTTGTGTGACCAAACCTACAGAGGATCTATTGTTCACTGAAAAGATCCAGGTCAGGCAGCATACTAATCAATACAGCAAACCTAGATTCAGCAGTAATGGTGGAACTACCCATCAGACATCATTTGGAGGATACAGTAGCTCTGATCACTGCATACACACACACTTTCACCCACACATGTGCCTCTAAGGCTGTTCATGGATGGCTTATATAACTAAATCTAGGCTTTCACATTTATACATCACGCACACACGCACACGCACACACACACACACACACACACACACACACACACACACACACACACACACACACACACACACACACACACACACACACACACACACACAGATGAGAGGAGTTCTTTCAAAAAACATGGGCCATGACTAATCTAATAAGGGGAAGATGGTTCAGCCACTGTGAAAAAGGTGAGCAGGGAAAGAAAAGGGAAGCAGCAGAGACGTTTTTCTTGTTATT